>NW_017097142.1:14842-15330 GCF_001412225.1 Nicrophorus vespilloides
GGCCTTTACCGTCCGTTCACATCTTCGTCGAATTATAGAAAGTGAAAGATGTCTGAGCCTACGCGATTCATCTCGCATTCGCATAATAATAGCTTACTTTCCATTTACGATATTCGATGGTGATTAATTACTTTGGATATTTGGATCTGCTATTTTTTTTTGTTTTGTTCGACAGAACGTGGAAGTATTATTTATTGAAACGTTGTAATAATGCTAAAAACGTGTTCAATCGTTTTTTTTTGGTATCGTTATATATATTTTTTTAAGGAAGTCGAATTGATTGTGTACGATCTTAGAATGGACAATGAAGGTCGGTTTATACATCCGGAAATAGGCATTCACTCGCATTGTCCATACTCGGTGAATTGTAAAAAAAATCGTGCAACAAATCTGCTATCGTTTAGATCTGTTATGGTATTTATCGTCGGTCAAAGACGGAATCATAACTGTCTTGGACCGTTTAAAAATACAGCAAAATCTCCCATAGT
>NW_017097142.1:15348-33841 GCF_001412225.1 Nicrophorus vespilloides
GACAAAAAGTAACCTTCAATTAAATTAATCATTACGTAATGTGATTTTGTACTTTTATTGACATGTGTCATAATATTTATTGTATACCTAATAAAATAATAGCATCTATACTAAGAATTGTTTATAGAAAAGTTTGTACAAAGAAGATTTGTTTATTCAAATCTTAGATTTCACCTTTACGTGTTTGTTAAATGATTCGCATTATGCAAACTATTTGAATATAAAAAATCAAGAATAAATATTCAACCTACAAAAGACACGATATTTAAAAGCAATAACTCTACTTAAAACTAAATAAAAGTTGTAATTTTTGATCAAATTAAATTTAAATATATATTTAATATACATTGGTCCCTGGGATTGCGATTAACATGATCAGCGAGTGTTTTACAAAACAAGCAAAAATTTTTAATAAATTTGAACTTAATCTTACATGCTACATGCTAAACTTACACTCCAAGAGTTTTGTAAAAATTATTTCAACATTGTAAACTCATCGATAAACTTGTTTTGATATACCAGTCAAGTTCGTTTGGAAATGTACCACGAATTAAAATCACAATGAAGTAATTAAGAATCTATATTATAAATAAATGTAATTAATAACTGACTGTTACTTTAAAATATTAAGGAAACTAATATGTTGCGTATTTCAATGTAAATATAGATGTAAACAATAACTTTACGAACTAACGCAATGTTTAACATGAATACTAAATCAATGTACATACATGCATTATTGTAATTAATTACTTAAAATTAATCTGTATTAATGGGTAAAAATATAACTATTATTGATTACGGTCTGCATAATTATAGGATTAGTAATTATTTGTATAATAAGGTATCCATGGAATACATTTGAATAATTAATAATTATACTAATTATCTAATCTATATTTGTAAATTAGGATTACAAAACAGACGAATAATTTAATATAATTTATTACAACTATTTAGATATTTGAAACTCAACTTTTACTAATAAGTATATTAATTGCAATAATTATTTACAATAAATTGAAGACAAAGAAGTATATCGTTTTAAATAATAAATATAATTTATTGTACACAAACATACAATGGTTGTTGACCTGCGTTAATCAATAATAAGTCGATAATTACAAATTAATTTGAATGAAAACTTGCTCTAATAGACATATTCAAAATTCACATTACCAAAATGAGTAAAGTAGGAAAAGTGATTTATTTTCCATCTACTTCCTGCTTCTCTTTTTAATATTCAAAGGGCGTGGTTAATTTAGTACGAATACATTTTTTTTTATCGCTTTTACTAATAATTATAAATCATTACATTAAATGGCAAAGTCGCGTATGATAATGGCTCGAGGTGAATCAACTTTAATGGAAAATAATAGGTTAGTAAATTATGCTGCCCAGCCTTGACCAGGCAGGCTCAGGACGTAAGCATTGATTAAAAAATTGAGGAAGCGATCCGTGCACGCGACAATTACGAAATTTCCATGGAAAAAAAGTAATAATAAATGCAAACGCAGGTGGAATTGGATGAGAACATAATTCATAGCGTATATATTATACGGTCTGAAATGAACTGTGAATCCGAAGTGTGCATATAAATATGACGCTGATGCTTTTTGGGGGGGTCTGCGAACGTGTGAAAATCGATCCGGAAACTATTTGAAATCTGGTGAAAAATAGTTTAATCCTGACTCGCGCCGTCTATTTATGCGGGCAACCATAGAAGGAAATTGTAATGTCAGACCACACATCAAAATCGATAATTTCGAATTGGAAAATATGTATGTTTCGATTGCAGATTTGATCGGTCTTCAATTAAAGTTTAATTTGATTTAATCATAGCTCAGAAATAAAAAGTTTGTGAAAATTAGCAATGGTTTAAATATAGACAAATAATTGTAATACTTCTTCCAAATAGATTATGAAATATTTGTGGAAAGTTTTGATTAAAAAAAAAATGTAGTCCGTCGAATTATTTTTTAAAGAAACCGTAATTTCTAAGTTGTAGATTTTATGAATTTAATGGACTAGAGAACTATAAAATACTTTTATGAAACAGATTTATTTTGCTAAGCTTTCTCGGCTAAAAACCATCCAAAGTTAAAAGGTTTTGGATACTAAGAT
Organism: Nicrophorus vespilloides; assembly: GCF_001412225.1. Lineage (NCBI taxonomy): Eukaryota > Metazoa > Arthropoda > Insecta > Coleoptera > Silphidae > Nicrophorus > Nicrophorus vespilloides. The sequence continues at coordinate 17,473 of NW_017097142.1, forward strand.
GTTAGAATAATTAATTTGTTTCAAGAAAAACTTTAAAAATGTTGTTGCAATTATTATTAAATCCGAAGACACTATTTGAGGCTATAAAAGAATAATATTATAATAATGCGGACAAAGATCGCTTTAAAAAAAATAAATTCAACAGTTAGAGATTTCTGCAAACATGTATGTCTATTTATTATGGAATTGTTTACATTTCAATTTAAGAAATATTGGGAAGGAAAGAACAGTGTAAAATCTATCATTTCTCTTGAAATGGCCGTACATTCATCATGCAGTGTGCAATTTATTTAAGTTGTTTCTTATCTTCTGAGCAGACGGATAATGTGTTTGTGTGTTGTAAATATATATATAAAAGCGTGCATGAATGTGTGTATAGACTTCAAAAGAAGAAAGTTCCCTGGAAACGTGAACGCAGTACATTTCGGGTAGATAAGATTCGTTCGAGAAGTAAAAGGAGTCAAAATAATTTATATTCCCCACATACGAAACAAAGCTAATTTTTGTTTCGGAGCTTTAAAGTGGTGCCGAAATCCTCAACCCTCCATTCATTTCACATCCTCTCCCCCTTTGTAGCAAAACCATTCCACCTGTAATCTTCATTATCTTGGGACCGGAATCATCAGCATGAGCCAACCATTCAAACTATTCCCTTCCTCTTCTGTATATAAAACGGTGGAACGGGAGGAGGAAGGAAAACTATTTCACAGCGATATCACCGCAAATTATAACAGTCGAAGTTACTTGCAAGCAGTTCCATTTCAATCCATGAAACTGATCCCAGCGAACGAGAAATTGAAATGGAAGTAAACAAATTACACGGTCGCCTCCTTACATAATGACAATATTTTTATTCTTTGAAGATTTTAATTATACGCATTTGATAGAACGAATGACGACTTTAAGGACGAAACGATTATTTTTCATTGCGGTAATCGTCTGTTCCTTTTTTTTGTTAAGTAGAGAATCAGTTAAAGCGTATGAAGATTCGAATTGAAAACTTGATACAGCCACGAGCGGTTTGGCAAATAGCATGGAGAGTTAAGCATGCGGAAATTTTAGGTAAATGTACGGAAAGTTTCGGAGCCGCTGCAATTTGGATCTCAAAAGAAAATTGGGAAGAGACGAAATCGTTAAAGAGCGATGCTTTCAATGACTCCAAGATTATAATTAAATAAAATATTTACATTATTTTATGTTTAGTATTGAAAATACATTTTTTTTACTGAAATTATTTTGTTTTTAATTTTATTTATTTAAATGTTTTATTATGATTCTTATAAATGTTATCAGATAGATTATAATACGAGGCTAAAGATAAGTCGTATAGGATAAGTCGTATTATCTTTATTGGGAATTTATTAGAACTAAATCTATATCACAGAAGTAGAAATTAACAGCGGCCATAAATCCAACGTGTGCGAGACTTAATCGGAATTATCGCTGCTTTCTGTGTCGTGTAACAAACATAACGTGGCTTTACTGAAACGCTTTACTTTTGAAACATTTATGGTTTCTAATTGCTTCAACGTGAACATCATCTGAGATTGCAGATACCTTTAATTATGTTTATTATTCTGAAACAGGAGCACAATTTCGTTATACAATGAGATGATTTTATTTATTAGCAACTATTTTTGTTTGAGAGTATATAAGTTCCAAGAACATTCAATAAAATTGTGGAAATCATATACATTAACTTTTCTTGTTCTTTTTGTTAATAAAGAGATAAATTTCTTATATGCAGGAATTTTTAAATCTGTAGTTGTATATAAATCAGATATAATAATCGTAATTGAAACTGTGAATATGAAGTGTAAATCATTTAAAAGTTTGTTAAAATATATTGATTTAAGAATTATGAAATAATGAAGCGAAGTTTCGAGATCATAATTTTTGCACATAACTTTTAATGTGTTTCAGACTGCGCTGTATATAAATCTCGGCCTTAGGCTACGAAAAAGAGACTAGGGTCTGAAATGAGTTATAAAAAAAAAGTTAAAGGTAACTTCATTTTTAAAAAGAAATTTTGAAATTAATTACATTTATGTATATGTGTTTCATAACGTTAATGAATATTAAACAACAATTTTTTTCGTTATATAATTTTATTTTTTTTTTCATTTAAAAATGAATTGAAATTAAAGAAAATTTGCAATTTGTTATTTATGGTACAATAAAGTTTTTTATGAGTATGGACACGACATAAATAATTATAATTAGTTCTGCACGTAAATAATGTCCATTATAGATTTCTATATATTATCTAAAGTGAACGAATGTTGGTTTTCCCATACATTTAGACGTGGAAAAACTGACTTCGTGCCTCGATAAATTTATTATTGAATAGTTATTTTTAAATTAAAATGTTTTCTTTATACACTAAAATTTTGTACATTACATTTTTACAACTTAAAATTTATTGTGTTTTTAAGAAGCTTGTAATTTAATTTATAAAAGTAACTAAAGGATTTTAAGAATATAATTAGGTTCTTTACATAATCATTATATTAAACAGCTTCTAACCATGACGGTATAAAATCAGTAACCGGAAACATAACGGAAGTATTCGTATTTTTTTAAGGAAACCTTGAAATCCATAAAAAAGTGGATAATAACAACATAACAACCTCGATAAACGATCAGTTTATATTGGATATGTACAATGAAGATTTATAGTATAGAAAAATGAAAATAACTTATGAACAATTATTAAATTTCTTCTTTTAGTTAAATCTTTTTTTGGCCACTTTATTTTTATGCATTTTTAAGTCTTCGTTTATTTCTGTTTCAGTGCGGAACCGATTTACGCAGATTATGCGAGGTATTATTGTACTTGTACTGTACTGAAATTAAGTACAACATTGAAACTAGAAATTAATTAAAAATTTGATGAATATCCTATTTATTAAGTAAATAATAATAGTGCTGAAAAGTTTTATACAACTTTGGTTATTGTATTGGATTTTATAAACATACCGTGTATATGAGTTTTCCTGGACATTGAGGAACTATTTTGACATTTTAGACCCAATGAATTTAGTAACAAAAATCACATTTTTCTTATATATTCTATATACATAATGATAAATTATGCTCCAGTACTAATTTTTAAAATTATGAAACTTATTTATATAAGTATATATTAGTATATATTATACACATATTTACTTTCCGTGTCTTTATTATTATATTAACTTGTACTAATTGGATTATGCAATATACGAAAAATAAGTATATCTATGTTTAAATGTGTTAAAAATCATTTATAAAAACATTTATCGTGGATTAATATTGATGGCATGAATACAATTATTTGTATTAAAAAACAATATAAAATTATGAAAAAAAACTTAAAATTTAATAAAAAATAATGATAAGAATATGTGTCTGTATGATGAAAATTCGATATGCTTTCAATTCGCATTGAATGATGAGAAAAGGGGATTTGACGCGCGTAATTAGCGCGCAGGGAGTTATTAAGTGCGGAAAATTCTTGCCGAACAAAACTAATTTAAATTCGCTGTCCCTCGGATAGGAAGGCTCGTGAGTAGTTGTTGAGGGGCGGGCGGTTTTACCGTGACAAAAGGATCGATGTGCGCGAGGAACTGCAGCCGCCTCTCCAAATTCACCGCCGCCACAGGCACAGCCACGACGGTAGCCATCGTCGAGACATCGAGGCAAGCGTGTGCAGGGCGAGAGGGGGTAGAGTCGCTCCTTTCTTCCCTACCCTCAGGCGCTTTAGCCCTCCGGCCACGTGCCGCCTCCTTAATTAACTAGCGAACATTCCGCGACCATAATTATACCGGCGTGAAAAGCGCGAACGGATACGTGTGCAACGCACACTGCACACATATTAAATCAAAACGTTAACACTAATTGCACAAAAACAATCCCCATCGATGGGTTAATTGGGTTAATTTAACTAAAACATCGCACCGATGCATATTGAACTACTACACATTTCGCTGCTGATGTAATGTTGATATCCGGATTCCTGGTTCTCCACGCATCGATACCAGCATATGCACACACAGATCACAGACTTTTGGATAATATCGTGCTACATCAGTTTGCTATTTAATTAAACATACACCATCAAATTTAATCCTATTATGAATAGATCAATGAAAAAATAATACCTCTATTGGCTGATATAATTGATTGTGGTTAATTGAATTCTAATAAAGGTAAATTCATATCTGAATCTTTTTGAATTTACACGTAGAGTTTTTATAAAACTCACAAAACTCATTAACAAAAGTAATTTAAACAACAAAATATTGTATATTATATTAAAGTAAGTTGGCAATGACAGAAAGTCCAATAAATTATGTAATAATATATTGTACTCCATAAAATAACTGAATGATATTTTGGTCGTTGATAATTTTGAAAAAAAGCTATGATTAATAGTTGAATTGATGAAATAGTGCATTTTAGAAGCAATATAATACATAATAAACACAACCTGAAAGACCTATTTTAGTTAAGTGTTTTACAATCGGTTTCAATTATAGAAATGATTTATATATACTTATATTTATTACAAATATTTGATATTCTTATAATCAAAATTTGAACATATTTTCTAATCTTCTCTCAAATAGAGCATTGCTCCTTTAAGAAAAGTTTCAATTAACTTGTGTCTACTCTAAATTCCGCATGATAAATAATATATATTACCTTTTACCACATTTAGGAAAAGTTATGTCAAAGAAAACCAAGTATACAAGTTTTATATATAAACTATGCAATCGGTGGTAGTATAAAAATATTAATGTATTGCAATTAAATTGTTTCAAATATAACTTTTTGATTGTAGAATATACTATAATAGGTTAATTACAATTTTATAATTACATTTGTTTTAGTGCCATGTATTTTTATTAGAGTTAATATAATTATCGCCTTAAAAAATATTTAATTACTTGTTGTTTTTTTTTTTCATTTAGATGATCAAATCAAGATTATACAAAGTATTTATATTTGTATTTGTATTATTTGTAGAAAATGCTTTGATTTTAATTAAATCTCCGAAAACAATTATACACGCAAGATTTCTATATGCTCAATTAGAATAATGACTCATCTAACATACGGAGCTTAATTAAAAGATGCAACAGTGTTATTAGAATTTGACGATCTCAAGATTAGAGAGCCAAAAATATAATTATTAGCAAAACATATCATTATCGTGTTTAACTACTTTTGAGAATATAATTGATATATAAATTATTCTTTTAGTAAAAACACTTGAAAAATTACCATGATTTAATTTCGTTTCGAAGAACTTTTAGCAATTGGGTCGCTATACAATTTCACATAAACACGCGAGACAAGAAGGTTGAAGGCTTATTTTCTAATGAAAATATTGTGTATAGAGTTATGTAGTTTTATTTTATTTCAAATAAATAAGTATTTATAAATTTGTTAATGAAATTATTTATCTACAAAATTCCTTCTTTCTAATTGTGATATTTCTTTAATGTTTTAGAAATTTTTAATTTAAAATTATTTATTATTTTTAAGATCATTAAGATAATTGATATGGGATTTCTTTAACAACTTACCCTATAGGAAATCCTCACATTTTATTACGTAAACGCATGTGATGTAATGGGGTGTTACTCTAACAAATTGTCTCCATTCTATTAGAGTGGCATTTTATTTGTCCCGGGTAGACGGACTGGATCAAATATTTAATGTAATTACAGTTTGGAATAATTTCATCATCAGTGCGGAATTAAACATTAAATCAAATTATAATAATAATATAATAAAAATCAGTTTGAATTATAAATGAGTGGTTTTCATTTTGCGAACGTGAAATATTTCCGCAATCAAACGCCAGTATTAATAATAAACAATGAGCGCTTTTTGCGCGATTAATTTGCGGTTTTGTAATCGCGCAGCGTTATTTACTTTTGGAGATTTTATAAATTCAATCATTACGTAGAACGCGAATACCCCCAACCGACCGACACGAATTAAATCTATTTATATTCGTATCATTGTTGTTCGTTAATTAATCGTATGCGCATATATAGAAAAAATTATACATAAATCAACGTTTGCTCTAATCGAAAGGAAAACAAGTTAATACAAACATCGATATTGTACATAAAATTTAATGATATTCTGAATTCTAATTATTCTATGAATTACCCGGTTATTATAAAAAATAACGACGTTGTACAATATAAAGTATATTCAAGGCCATATATAATGTTCAATTTTTAACGGATTTTTTATTACACAATGGGTAAGTTTAAACTACAGAACTGTGTCATATTTCAACTATATATAAATAATTGATATTATATGAAAAAATATATAATTTAGCTTAAAACTAGGACGATGTTGCACTGAGATCGTTGACTAACTATGGCAATTATTACAAGAAAACCGCAAGTACTTAATTCCGTTAAGTTTAAACTGTTTTTGAGACGTCTAGACTCAGAATTATTATGCAAAAAAGAATATTTCTTGTTTGAGCTATCCCTTCAGTATTAATGATCGACTCTTTTTTATGGGTAGGGTGTTAGGACGAGGGAGATAAAGTGAATGTAACAGTTTGGTCTTTTGGGGGGAGGTTTGACGCCGGGCGTGATGGATGATGCAGGTAAGTTCCCTGGAGAAACCGCAGCTTTTAATCGATATAGTCTCCCCTTAAATCCTAATCCTAATTAAGGATAATATCCTCATTATGTGGCGTGACTTAGAATAGGTATCGATTTTTCGGCGTGACAAAATGGGTATTATTATTAGTAGTGGCAGTCTTGGGGAACCATCCTCTAGATTGCATTATCATATTGCATTAGTCAATGCGAGGTTGCAGTAAAGGGTGGGTAGGCACTCGGTGGGTGGCGGTGGTGTTATGGGGGAGGAGGGTCGTAACGGCGGCGCTGGAAGAGAGATGGCGGCAAAAGGACGTCGACCAAAGGGGAAAAATAACGCGGAAACATACATAATTCAACGGGTGCTCACGGAAAAAGGTACCAATTTGCAATTTACATTATAAAATCTATCCACTCTTGTCGGTTAACACCTCTTACGTATGTTGTAGAGTTTGGAACTATCCACGAGACAGACTGTGTAGCACTTCTGTCAAATATCCGGATGACAATACATATTATTTTTGTAAAATAGAAAATAAATATATTCCATGTTTAATAAACAACTCATTCAGGTGTCAGCAATCTTTTTGGAGTGAAGATCCAATTTTAAGAGTATATCTGATAAACAAATAATTAAGGAGCCGCACGCGTTATACATGTATACATGCGAAATTAATCAATTACTCATTCAAATAGTAGCGGTTCGAAGCTGTAGGGTTGGCTACTTTAGTTCTAATACAGGTATCCCTCGACTTACTTTTCTTGTTCACTATTCAGTTACTGGATTTTCAAATATTAATGTTCTTTGTTCAACTAATGATTTTCTATTGGTTTAGATCTCTTATGTATTAGAATTTTCTATGTTGATAAATATGAATGTTATAATGAAAAAAAAAATTAAAACATAACTTTATAAAAATTAGGTGATATTAATTGTATTTATTATGCATTACTACTATTTTTTGGTTTAATTAATAATTGAAATAAATGTAAGTACTTGTATATGAATATAAAACTTTAGTAAAAAATTGAAAGTAAAGTTAAAATATTATTTTTTATTCATATTTAGATTTCCATAAACACATATTAATTTAATGTGAATTGTATAGTTGATACAAATAAATAGATTTGGTCAATTGTATATATTATTAAAAGAAAAATATTTATTTATAAATTTTCATTGGCTCTCATTTGGGTTAAATCTGATATCAATCAAAGTCTTTTTGCCTTTTTAAAATTAATATTTTAAGTATTTAAAGTTTGCTTTAATTGATGGGATTACAGATTCTGTTTGACAGATTAAATAATTCATATTGTGCGGCTTCGATCAATCCAGGTTTAAAAATTTCAAAAGAGACTAAATTTTAATTGAGGAAACTTAATTCTAATTGATTAGTATTAATTTATTTGCTATATATAAATAATAGGTTATTCAATCCGACTATAGATTATTTTTGTATAATTTTTGTTCCTCGATTAATCCGGTTTTGGCACTATACGAAGTATTACGATATATTTTTTATAGTTGATTTGTCGGAAAAATAAGTAAGGTAATTGCAATGTGCAAAATATGACGAAAATGGAACGATGTATTATCTTAGCTTGCATATTTGTACCTTGTTTTTGTCTGTTGTTATTTTATCAAAAGCTGAGGGTTGTTTAATTTGCAATAGCCTTAAATTATAATTTCATTTTTACAATTTACTGTAATTATCTTAATAGTAATATACTCGACAGTTACTTTCCATTAGTATGATCATTTCAGTACTTTAATTCTAGTTTGGAATCTTTACTTCCATAAAGAGGACATAGCATACGAAAAAAACATTATATTTAAAACTATTTTTATTATATCAAGATTTTAATTTAATCTGTATACATTTGACATATATAAAATTATAACTTAGTGGTACTAAAAATGAACTGACTTAGTAACTATTATTGATTGTCATTAGTTGATACGCTTGTACCATCTACCAATCTAATTCATGTTAAGTCCTTTAAAATCCCAAAGGGACATGTGTCACCTTACGTCAAAAATTATAATGGCTTAACTGGGGATGTCAACCTGCACCTCCGGAGCAAAATGCAGCTCCCCACTTCCACACCATATAAACTAATAGTGGTAGCTACGTAGGAAATACCATTTCACTAATAGAAATTGTGATCTTTTTAGACTTTTTTTAACAGGCTATAACTTAAAAATTGCTCGTTACTCTAAAAATGCCGAGGATGATAGAAATTATACTAATTAAATAATTGATTCTTCTAAATTATTTTTAATTAATTTGGTCAGAATATATCTATATTATTTATAAAATACATAAATCACGCAATTTGCCTCCGTAAAATTAACAATGAAAATAAAATAACAGATCGGACAAAAATAAACATCACAAAACAGCCGACCAGCTTCCATGCTGATTGATGATTTTCCATATTTCTCATCAAAATCATAAATGTACAAAAAAATATGTATATAATAATTCACACACCAGCAGAACGAAACAAAAAATATGCGTTTTGCGTCAGGTCATGCAATTACCAGTGATCAATAATAGACACAAACTAGCAAGAACAAAAAAAAACAAAACAATTAAAAAATATAAATAACATGTATTTCTATTGAATAATTACCACTTTGAATTAATATTATCCTTTGAAGCGACAAACAAAGGCTGCATGGATTATTCAAAATGTTAAGAGTTAATTAAATTCTGTTTTTGATATGTCATTATGTACTTGTTCATTAAAAAGAAAATATCATATCCGGAGGTGATATTTTAGTTTCGCTTCTTTTTTTATTATAAAAAGTGGTTATAATTAATGCAAATTAATCCTGTTGGTATATTTTTGCGTGTATCTTTAACGTCGTGCAGCACGAGAAAAGCTCTTTACATTTTCAAATTTCCCCGTCTTCGGATTTCCAGATATTAAAACGCGCGTTTGGAATTCCAAGCAATGACAGGACAAAAGACGTTGAAGTTACTTCACAATGTAACCTGCTATTTGAAATATGTAAATACGATGCACGGCGTTATTATTTATTTCTAAAACGGAAACCGTTAAATACGACATCGATGTATTATTATTGTTATATGTTTTTGTTTTAACCACACGAAACATCTAGAAAAGATATATTTTGTAAGCTAGAACTAAAAAGGACAATGTAGTCATTCACTTATAGTACATTATTAACAGATGTTCGATATTACGTACATCATTATTTCCCGCACTTTGACTTCATTACGATCAGATGTTCAAGTCAAAGTAATCTGTTCTGTCAATATCTCGGAATCATTATACAGGAAAAAAATATTAGTGTTGCAAAGTATGGTGAATATTTTTTTATAACTTATTTTAGAAGAAACTATTGTTAACAAAATAAAATATTAATGAAAATCAATGAATAATACATTACAAAATGCAAATCTAAGTTAATGAAATTTGTTTTATTTTATGAATTAAAGTAAATAATTACATGTAAGGTTATACAGAAAAAAATAGTGTTCTATAAGTATAGTAAATTAATAAATAAATATATAAAGAATGAATGCAGATATAAATTACATTAATTAAAATAATTTATTTGAATATTGTATGTACAAACAGAATATTTATTAGCGAGAATTTAATTAAATGTAATAATTATTTATCAATGATTGTGTTACCAATATATAAACGTTATCAAACTTGTTTGCTCTTTCAATTAGCTGACAAATATTGAATTAACAAAATTATTCATAAATAGTCTTTAATTACGAGTTTTGAAGACAACGAACTAGATGAAATAAATTGCGAATTATAAACTTTATTAATTAGGCGAGATGAAGGGACCTGATAATATTTGAAAACTTAATTACTTTTTTAAAATTAAAAACGTATTAATACGAGTTAGATAAAAAAAAATGAGCAGGAAATAAACTGCCGTTAGTTAAAAATAGATCTGGTAATCCCCAAATAACGTGTTCTATAAAATCAATAATAATAAGATTTGCCAAATTTAAATTAGTAAAAAAAACTGGATAATGTCAGATTTGTAATGAGAAATATGTTATTTAAGTGATAGCATTTTATTGAGAGCAATTGAATTATTGCAACATAGATTCATGATTCTATATTAAATAATCATAAATCTCATTCGATAGTAGGTTAAAGTCATAATAAATGAATTGCCTTGTAACACTGTAAATTATAAATAAATATACAAAATAAAAGTCTTAGATTGATTTATTATTAAAGTAATTAAAGAATATTATTTTTAGCAAATTTATGAAGTAAATAAGACTTTCGAAATTGGTCTAAGATTATTTTAATCGTTTTTGTTCTAATTGTAAAAGCGGTTTTGCGGTTGCATTTCCCTATCGTAATTTTAATAATTTAAGTACAAAAGGAAATTCTTATCCTATTTTCACGATAAATCTGTCGGTTTCCGCTGAATCGTCTTATACGAAATACATATAGCCAATAAATATTCGTTGAATAATTTCCAAATCCGAATATTTCAAAATCAATAAATAAAAGCGAAGATGTGTCCGTATAATCAAAGTGGAACTCATTCAATTTAGTATTCAAGAAAGTTGAATAAAAAACGAAATTAATCACAATAAATCCCACACGGAGAGGTTAAATATTCCGAGCGGCAACAATTAAAGAAAGTTGTTATAAAGTTTGATAGAAGTGTGTTAAATTGTATTCAAAAATACCGGATTTTTTTATTCGGTTTAAATTATTGTACTTTATTAAAGAACTATTATTTATTTAAATTTATTCAATTAATGGTAGACTTCATAAGTCCGCCATTAATGAAATTAATTAATTTTAAATGAATTTGTACTTCTAGTTCAATGGGTTTTCGGTTTGTGTCAATAGGATTGTAATAATGTAAAATTTTATTACGATGTAATTCTGTATTATATTTATGTTTGTTTTTGCGATGCAAAATCAATTTTCAATTCAATTAAAAGTGGATTTTACAAAACACTGGCATTATTTGTTGTCTGTTTTTGTAATTGAAATGTTGATGTATGCGTTTGTTCAAATTTATAGGAAATTACCCATATTTTCATTTGAATTCAATTGAATTAAAATTTATAAAAAAAAAACATTGAAACAAAAAAAAAGCTTTTTTTTCGCCGAATTATTGAATTTTAGAATATATTTAAAATAATATGTAATTTGTATATATTTATTACATTTTAAAATTATGAATAAAATAAAAGTAGATAAACGAAAAATGTTGTCAATAAAAAAAAATAATTATTTGCTTTTTTTCGTAATTATTGAATTTGAGATTATTACTTGTTGGAATATTTTAATTACTAATAGAAAAATTTATAATTAATAACAAGAATATTAATATAATTTATACAAAAATTTATATAAATTTCAATTTTTTTAATAATTCGTAATATAAAATGAGTAGAATATAATCAAATAACTTGTTCTACAAAATCAATAATCGATAGACTTCCCAAATTTAAACTAGTAAAAAATGGATAAATGGATTTATAATGAGAAATATCTTAATTTTATCAATTGAATTGTTGCAATTATTCTATATTAAATAAATTTCAATTTTTTGAAAAAATATACTTTTTTTCTTCATATATAATTTTCGTATTTTTAAAAACTAATTTAATCCAAAGTGAAAGTTTTTATAAAATTTCTGAATTTTTCGAAATACAATATTTCAGAAAGATATAATTGATTTGAAGATTTTTGCTTTAAAAAAATATACATTTATTAATTATTTTTGTATATAAAATACTTTATTAGTAAAATAATGTTGAGAAACTAGTAGTTTACTAGTTCATTATTATTGCAAACAATTTTTAATTATTTGAATATAATTATATAAATCTCAGTAATTTATTTGTTTTCTTTTAAATTTTAGTCTGAATTATTGAAATAATTAATTGGTTCAACAATAATATTTTTAATTTGCAGAAATACATTTGAATTTTTCACTTAATAATTTTGAATATTTATATTTCATAAAATCTGTAAAATTATATTTAATAATATTTTTGAATTGACAATTGATGATTTGAAAATAATCGTAAATCAATAATTAATGAAATGAAAGTAAAAGCTTGAAAGTAGTTCGGAATAAAATAAAAGAAAGTGTTAACTTGCGGATAAAATTTAATTGGAAATAATTTAAATTCAATATGGTAAAATATTCGAATTTGTTGGATAATATTAAAGTATGTTAAAAACAAAACCGTAAATTGGATACAAAATAAAAAACGAAAAGCAAAAACTTTGAACTTACTTTCATTCTGAGCGAAACCGTGGACCACCAGGACGGCGAGGCAAAACACTTTTAGCGCGAAATTCATTTCGTCCGTATCACTTGAAAAATCACCAAACAATTGAAACAATACGCGCCGGACTCGAACTATTTATATAACTGCTCCATCCATCCCAGAGATGGGGGATTATACGCCAAACTCGAGAGGATTATGAATGGCGCGACGATAACAATACACAAGATCCGTATCATCGCACTGGATAAACTATTATCCTTCATTCATTCGAACGGTGTAAACTAGCGAGTGCACATGTACATAGAATCGTTTTGCGGTCACCGAGTTATCGATGGTTTACGCATTCAGCAAATCACCAATTAAGACCGTTCAAGAGCTGCCTCTTCCATTTCAACCTCCTACGTTGATATTTTTTATATTACACGCATTGCGCGCTCACCAATGCCAGAATTAATTGAGCGATGGGCGGAAATGTTCAAAACGCGGAAAACTTATCAATTCGTACGAAATATAATTATCTAATACGATGCGTGCTTCGAAACACGTGCACTTTCAATTTCACATTATTCGTATTTTTTTTTTCTTTCCTGCCGCTAACATCTATTTACTCGAATTATTCAGCGTAATTACATAATTGATCCTGTAAAAAATATATTTGTGAAGTTGAAAAAATAGCGTAGAGATGAGGACGAGGTCAATAAAATTTCGAATCAAATTACGAGTAACTTTTTTTATTGGTTAAAAGTTTATTTTCCCATTATATTTGAAATGAGATAAGCTGCAGAAGTCGACAAATGAGGTACATTTATAAAGCAATTTACAGAGTTTTAAAAGCACATTTAATATTTTAGTTGAATTGTTTGCAGTAAATTTGCAAAGAAATTAGTTATTAGAATTACTCAATAGGATTAATGCTATTTATTATATGGTTAAATGATCATTTAAATGTGGGAAAATCCAATATAACACGTATCTGAAAAGGCAACTAAATTTAATTAGTGGTGATTCTCTTTAAGTTGGTTGAAAATTTCTAATCAAAGTAAATTTTAATTCAACAAAATGAAAATTGTATACATTATTTTTGTATATATAAATGATCTTTATTTCCCATTATACAGACATGTCTCTTTTGTACATGTTTATTATTATACTGTTTGATTAGTCCGGTTTGAAATACAGATATTAGCGATTCCTCACATAATCTAACAAAAAAAATGTATGTGAGAAAATACTGTGGCAAATTATGTTATAATAATTAAATAAAGATTGATATTTTATAATTTAAATATGAGAAAAATGATACAAACATTATTAATATATATATAAGTAAGTTCAAGGACAAATAACGCGTTGTTTAGAATTGCTATTGATTCATACTATAGATTCAGAAAATAATGATCGTAATGAAATTTAATTTTAAAGAATAATGTCTTTTTAATTATCTGCTTTTTTATTTTTTATATACTTGCATCTCTCTTTTCTATTTTTGTGTTAAACGATGTCAAAAGTAGAAAGGTATACCGTTCAATAACTTAATTTATTTAATTACTAAACCTTATAAACTAACTTTATAATAATTAAATACGAAATAAATAATGTCAAATATTAAATAATACATTTTAAAAATTGATAGTAAACAGTTGTTTTTTCTGCAAACTTAAAAACTTATATTTTAAGAATATTAAATGAATCGTGTAACAATCAACTAGTTTTATATATTTTAGAAGTTTTGTAATCAATTTAGCAATTTTGCAACCTGTTATAACTTAACATTTAGAAAAAACTTTTATATTTTAAACTTATATAATTTAAAAACATAAATATCATAAGTTGAAAATATATTATAAATATTTACATAAAAAAATATGTGTTTAGGAAAAATAAGTATTTATTATTAGAAACTTATTTTATTAACTAACTTATTATTGTATATAGTATATATTAGTAATATCCAAAAATCTCGGTTAGAACAAAAACAAACATTTATAATCTAGTAAGAAAATATATGTTAAACTAGAAGCGTTAAACATCATACAATTGCGCTGGTTATTTATGAAATATCTTAAAAATGAAATCTGGAATTATTAAAAAATATGTATTTCTAGAGCACATTGGTGCTGCCATTATCCCGGATTATTTATGAAATTAGAACAAATTGAGAAACTAACACAATAACAGACGTAAAAACCGATTATTTATGTAAACAAAATTCTTCAAAATTTAATTCTTAAGTTGTTTTAAAGAGCGTATATAAAAGATAATTATTTGTTTTAACCTATTCAGATACGGATCGGCTTTATAAACACTTTGATTGATGTTTTACTTTTGTAATTGCAATTGAGTTCATGTACACTCAACAATCTGCGAATTCAATCTAAATTGATTTTTAGGAAGCACAAAACATCCCATCTTATTCAGCAATGTTTCGTAACTCGGCCCGCTTAATCCTGATGTAGGTTCGTAATCTGTCACGGTCCTTGGCAGTGCAGTAAATTATACACTTAATTATAGTTCAAATATAACTTAAAAATAACAAAAAAATATATTTTCAAGGTTCTCTCCTTATTCCAAATGCATAATCTATTCTAAATCACATACATTTCACTTTCAAAACACACAATTGTATTTTTTTTCCTCTAATAGTTAATAAGCAACTCAATCGTGGAGTATTTTTCAAGATTTTATTGAATTTTAACATGATAAACAAACGTGGTTTTGCAATATGTGTATTATCACATATTGCTTTGTCTGCCGAGTGTCAGGTGAACACAAGAGACTCGAGATTATGGGTGTTCGTCTTGTATGCTCGCTTTGATATGCGTATCCAAAATGATTTATGATCACAATCAAAAGTTCAATAAATTTAAATGTATTGATAGATTCATAATTATACTCAATTAGTTTGTTATTTTGTTTCAGTTATTTGGTAATAATTAAATGACCAAATGAATATACAAGCACTATAAAAAGTGCAGTAACTAGGATTAAAAATATATCTTGAAGAAAGGTGTGATAATAAATGAAAAAGCATCAAAAGCTATGTGGGAAATAGTTTTGGATAACTAAAATATTATGGAAATCATAATGTTATATAAGTGTAGCGTTTTTCGCTAGATTTGAATAAAATATAACATTTTCTAATTTCAACTGACTATGAACAACTCTCAAAATATGTTCGATAATTTGTTATATTTATAAAAATATATTTTTTTTATTGAACAAGTAAAATTACTTCATACATTTCTGAGATAGATTATTTGTTTCTTTTTTAATAATGTTTGACCTTTCGGAAGTAAAGATTTAAAAATAAAAATAAATCTAAACCAGCGGCCGGGAAACTTTTTTAACCATTACCCCAAAATATTATTGCGTAAGTCAATATTACCCCCCTCCATTCTGAATAGAAAACAATCAATGTAAATTTTAAATAAACATTATTTATTGAATTAATTTGATTTACATATTTATAAAAAAAAG
>NW_017097143.1:0-2335 GCF_001412225.1 Nicrophorus vespilloides
AAAATCGTTTATTATCTCATCTCATAATACGTTTATTCAAACAAAACTGAATGTCTCTGTCGTCGGTCTCCATGAAAACCATTAGTGATATTATATAATGCAGTATTTCTACACCTACACCTGTGGGTCGCGTTAAATTTTTTATGATTCGCAAAATGACAACTATCAAAAGCGCGGAACTGTTGAAATACATTAAGGAATTGGGTCTAATATGTTATAGTGTTGCAAATCGCACTGTTCAATATTACTTCAAGAAAAAAATAAATAAAGTGAGTTTGTTAACAACTTCTTAATTATCAATGAAAATATTAATTAACTCAACTTATACTACTTTTTTTTTATAAAATATTATTTAATATTTCATTAAACAAATCAAAATAATTGAATTGATTTTAATTCGATATTAAAATGCATATAAAATTGGGATATTTGTTGCAATTAATTTCATTTCACATTTAATATAATCATATCAATATCAAAATAATTAAATTAATTTCTATAATATACATTACAATTATGAATTTTAAAGTTTCTATTTAATTATATGCGCAAAAAAAATGCAATATTTGTTACAATTTATTTCTGATACAAATTATGTTTCTATCCGCCGAATTCATTTTGATTGACATTCAATAACATTTATAAATTCCATGAGCAACTTTGTTATTGGATTTTCTTTTTTTTTTGTAAGAAAATGTAATAATGCCTGCATTCACTATCTTTTATATTTAAATTTGAACAGTTTTGGGTGGATAACAAAAATCGTTTATTGTCTCATCTCATAATACGTTTATTCAAACAAAACTAAATATCTCTGTCGTCGGTCTCCATGAAAACCATTAGTGATATTATATAATGCAGTATTTCTACACCTACACCTGTGGGTCGAGTTAAATTTTTTATGATTCGCGAAATGACAACTGTCAAAAGCGCGGAACTGTTGAAATACATTAAGGAATTGGGTCTAATATGTTATAGTATTGCAAATCGCACTGTTCAATATTACTTCAAGAAAAAAATAAATAAAGTGAGTTTGTTAACAACTTATTAATTATCAATGAAAATATTAATTAACTCAACTTATACTACTTTTTTTTTTATAAAATATTATTTAATATTTCATTAAACAAATCAAAATAATTGAATTGATTTTAATTCAAAATTAAAATGCATATAAAATTGGGATATTTGTTACAATTAATTTCATTTCACATTTAATATAATCATATATCAATATCAAAATAATTAGATTAATTTGTATAATATACATTACAATTATGAATTTTTAAAATTATTATTTAATTATATGCGCAAAAAAATTGCAATATTTGTTACAATTTATTTCTGATACAAATTATTTTTCTATCCGCCGAATTCATTTTGATTGACATTCAATAACATTTATAAATTCCATAAGCAACTTTCTTATTGGATTTTCTTTTTTTTTTGTAAGAAAATGTAATAATGCCTGCGTTCACTATCTTTTATATTTAAATTTGAACAGTTTTGGGTGGATAACAAAAATCGTTTATTATCTCATCTCATAATACGTTTATTCAAACAAAACTAAATGTCTCTGTCGTCGGTCTCCATGAAAACCATTAGTAATATTATATAATGCCGTGTTCCTACACTTACACTTGTGGGTCGCGTTAATTTTTTTATGATTCGCGAAATGACAACTGTCAAAAGCGTGGAACTGTTGAAATACATTAAGGAATTGGGTCTAATATGTTATAGTATTGCAAATCGCACTGTTCAATATTACTTCAAGAAAAAATAAATAAAGTGAGTTTGTTAACAACTTATTAATTATCAATGAAAATATTAATTAACTCAACTTATACTACTTTTTTTTTTATAAAATATTGTTTAATATTTTATTAAACAAATCAAAATAATTGAATTGATTTTCATTCGACATTAAAATTCATATAGAATTGGAATATTTGTTACAATTAATTTCATTTCACAATTAATATAATCATATCAATATCAAAATAATTAAATTAATTTGAAATATTTAATTCAATTTATTTCTGATACAAATTATTTTTCTATCCGCCGAATTCATTTTGATTGACATTCAATGTCGCCTTGTAACATTTATAAATTCCATAAGCAACTTTGTTATTGGATTTTCTTTTTTTTTTGTAAGAAAATGTAATAATGCCTGCGTTCACTATCTTTTATATTAAATTTGAACAGTTTTGGGTGGAAAACAAAAATCGTTTATTATCGCATCTCATAATACGTTTATTCAAACAACAAACAAATTTCTACACCTACACATGTGGGTCGAGTTAAATTTTTTATGATTCGCGAAATGACAACT
>NW_017097144.1:0-270 GCF_001412225.1 Nicrophorus vespilloides
GAAATTCAAGCAAGCGCGGGTAAACGGCGGGAGTAACTATGACTCTTCCAATCCCCCGGCTCTTAGACGGTGCAGGGCAGGATGTGCCTCTAACGAATCTATCTGCCACATCTTGCAAGCATGTCCTATTACACACGCAGTCAGAATAGCAAGGCACAACGAGATTTGCGGCAAGCTGGTGTCGCATTGCCACCGTAAACAGTGGACCGTGGAGGAAGAACCTCATGTCCGTCATGATGACGGTCAGTTATATAAACCGGACCTGGCCAT
>NW_017097144.1:288-5352 GCF_001412225.1 Nicrophorus vespilloides
TTTGCGACGTCCAGGTTAGCTGGTCGGGCCAGCGTAGTCTTGACCAGTCCTGGACTGACAAACTAATTAAATATGACAATGCGCACTTTAGGGCGGCGGCGTCAAAGAAATGGCCCAACACCACTATAACTATTTTACCCCTGGTGTTGGGTGCTAGGGGCATATGGGCGAACAATAACACTAATACATCCTATGTTCTAGGGTTGACTGGCCCGCTTAGGCGTAGCTTAGTCAACACCTGCCTAAAATGGGGTAACACGATCCATACCACATTCATGCGATCAATCTGGGCGCAGCGGTCCAGGAGGAGTGCGGGTGAGCGAATACCAACTACACGACCACAACACCACACTACACCTCACGACAACATTACACCTGGACACACACACACACCACAGGTTACACCGCTGCCGACCCGGACGCCCGCCGGCCGCACTGGTACGACTCGACTTCGAGGAAGAAGAGGACGACCACCGAGACAGAAGACTGGGTGCCGCAGTGATGGTGAAGTGCGCGTATAGTGTCGCTCCGTCGGTCCGGTACCGATGGCCGCAAAGCCTTTCTGTGGAGCGGGTGCAACCTTTTTAATAATTTTGTCCTTCTATTAATTTCTAGTCATTTACATTAAACCCAATTTTAATTTGTTGTTTAGTTAATTTACACCTGATTTTATGATTTATTTATTGAACTTTGATTTTATGATTTGTTCTGTCCCACTTTACACAATTTTTATGTTTTACATTAATTTTAATATGTTTTTGATTATACTTATTTTTAATTTTTAATATGTTTTTGGTTGCACTCGGTCCAAACTGTTTACTATGTTTAATATAGTTTTCTTTCCAACAGGTGATGTAGGACGCTTGCGGCATTTATATACTAATGTATGTATGTTGTGATCGTCTTGGCGCTGGCACGCACCTAGCTTGTCGCTGGTAAGTGCACTAGCCCACAATGGGCTTCCATCTTTAATTGAAATGTATATATATTTAAATTCGAGAATATATGTATTAAACTAGAGGTGGTCTAGTCTCCTGCAGGTTGTAAGTCCCATGCACCTGTACCAAGCCTTTGGCAGGGCACGGGAAGGCGAATACCCAGCATAACCCGTGTCAAGACCGTACACGACACCTCCTCGAGGTGGCGCCGCATAACAACTAAGTCGTGACGGATCGACCCATCCCCTTCCCCCCCACTTTTGTCTGTCGTTGGGGTTGCCAGCCCCACGGCTTTGATTACGTTGGCCACGACAGAGAGGACAAAGCCTCGGAGGCCACACCCATGGGTTCGGGTGTGGTCGGAGTTAAATGCTCGGACCAGGAGCCCTACATTGGTGACGACAGACACGCAAATGGAAATGAGCAGGCCTCCTCATCTAGTCACTACGAGGCCAAGGGAAACAACACCCCCACCACCGGGTCACCACCCGGAGCCAACGTGGGCTCGGTTAGAAAATTAATTAATAAATTTATGGGGAGCCGAGATCCTTCCGGACCCCAACCAAGCCCAACCATCACATCCTTGCTAAATGCAGAGAGTCGGATAGAGAGTCCAAGCTCCCCTCCAAGCGAAAAGGCTTCCGGAGAAAAGAGGACTGGGTGTTCTCATTGTGGGCAACGATTCGCCTCCTATAAGCTCGTGCGCCAGCACGAGTCCCGGGCACATCCTCTGGAGTACCGGCGAGAATTGGAGGCGAAATTACCACTCCCGGAATCAGAGCTGATGGCCAAGATCGCCAAGATCGAAGCCGGAAGCAAACGGGGTGGTAAATTTTACGCCGAAATGGTGAGGGCTACCGGCCTGACCGATCATCAGGTCAGGCATCGTCGTGAACAGAAAGTCTACCAGCGCTACTTGGCCGAGGCCAGAACACAGGTTAGGAGAAGTGCCACAAAACTTTTCGGCCTTCCTGCCAGTTCAGCCCCGGCAAAGCAGGGCCAATCAGCCCCAAGTGGTGGATTGAACACAACGCCCATCTGTTCAACTAGCCCTCCCCACGTTAACAAACCCACTCTGAGCACCCATAAGGTCCCCTCGGATACCGGATGCACAAGATCGCGGAAGAGGGGTCGTGAGGACTCAAAGTCCGACTCACACGCTGCTGATAGCGCCGTTGAACCCATCCAACCTCCACCGAGTCTTAGGTGTCGTACTGTGGAGAGCACAGTGGTCGAAGGGCCACAGTTAGCTACCATCGGCTCCGCTAAGGGCGGCCCTCCTGCCGGGATCCTTCGTCGAGTTCTTGACCGAACTGAATGACCTGGACACTGATACCCAGGATATGATTACAAAGGCAATTACGGGAACCGGTCCAGAGCTGCTTGCAGCAATGGACGACTGGATCCAACAACGCTTCCCAGAAAAGGTCAAGACGGCGAGGGGGTGCGCCGCCGCTGTGGAGGGGTCACCCCTCAGTAAGAGGGCCCTCAGGATCAGTAGATACAAAAAATGCCAGGATCTTTTTGCTAAAAGCAAGAAGACCCTGGTTGATATGATCCTGAGCGGAAAGGACGTCTGCCAGTCCGTGACCGCTCCCACCTTGGCGGACACCGAGACCCTGTATGGTGGGTTGCTCGAGGCGGAGTCTCCGGTCGACACCGACCCGTTCGTTGAGCGGGCTCGAAGTGACGACACATTCAAGCCGATCACAGAGACGGAGGTCGTGGGGTCCATGGGATCATGGAAGGTGTCAGCCCCCGGCCCCGATGGGACTTCTGTGGAGGATGTTAGGCGGTGTGGGGCTCGGGCGCTAAGTGTGTTATACACGCTGGTGCTCGGGAGTCGCATCGCCCCATCCAGATTCCTGCAGAACCGGACCATTCTTATCCACAAGGACGGGGATGGTTCGGACCCGACCAACTGGCGTCCTATCACGGTCGGATCTTCCATCCAGAGGCTGTTCCACAGAGTGATGGCCGGTCGGCTTGCCACCGCGACCAACCTCAACAGTAACCAACGCGGGTTTGTCCGCGTGGACGGGACCCTGCTGAATGGGGCGATACTGGACCACTATTTAAGATCTCGTAAGGCCCAGGGGAAAGGCTATAATGTGGTGTCGTTGGACGTCCGCAAAGCCTTCGACACCGTATCGCATAGTTCGATACGCCGCGCACTGTTGCGCCATGGTATAGAGACAGAGACCATAGACTACATAATCAAATCACTGGGCTCGTCAGTGACGCGTATATCTATTGGCCACCAAACAACTCGGCCGCTAAGTATTAGGAGTGGTGTGAAGCAGGGAGACCCGCTGAGCCCAGTCCTATTCAACTTGGTTATTGACGAGTTACTCGACGAGCTTGAGTTGAGACAGCCCGGAGGTACCATCACCCCCTCATTCAGATGTGCGGCCATGGGATTTGCTGACGACATCATCCTACTGGAGGACAAAGAGGTGGACATGCCTGCGTCACTGGACTTCGCTTGCGAGTTCTTTCGGCGTAGAGGTATGTCTATTCACCCCAAAAAGACCACCTCTATCTCGGTCTCGTCCTACCAGGGGAAAAGTGTCGCGCGGTCCCGGCCGTGCTTCAGACTTGACGGGCAATTGGTCTCCATTAAGAGGGATGATGAATACATCAAGTATCTCGGACACCACTTTACCACCTCAGGTGTCACTAAACCATCCCTCTATAATCTATCACTATGGCTCAACAACCTCTCTAAGGCACCCCTGAAGCCTTACCAGAAGTTCCATCTTCTCAAGTTCCATGTCGTCCCAAAAGTTCAGTATGGGTTGACGAACACGCGGGTGACCGCGGAGGTGTTGAGGGCGGCTGACAGGCTGATTAGGCGAGCGATCAAGAAGGTCCTGCATCTTGCTATCACAACACCAGATTGCACATTGTATGCAGCCACGAGGGATGGCGGACTGGGCATTACGTGCTTTAGGACGTCCATCCCCAGATCATTGGCAAAGCGGATCAGGAAGGCCCTTGAGAGCTCAGGTAGCCCTGTGGAAACACTAACCGGTGATCTTATGTTTTCCAGGAACTTGCAGGGTAACCCCGGCCGACATCACTAACACACCCTCGCACATCACCGACCCCTACCGGCACTCACACAACACCACTGCGTCTCGGTGGTCTCCCTCGCCGTCCCCGGTGTCGCCACAGCTGGGCNCGAAGACGCACTCACTCACTCACGCTTACGGCACTCACACCCTTGCTTCCGACCTTGGAGGTCTCCCACGCCGTCCACGGTGTCGCCTCCTGTGGTCAGCACTTCCGGGTCCCCGGGACTGCGTCTCTGCTACGGGCACTGGTTGGTGTGTGTGCCCGCTGTCCGAGATCCGTCCTTGTCCGGGTCGCCGCGCCCAGGCAGTTCGCATAAATGAGGCATGGATGGAACTGCCCCATTTAAGGCAGGAATGGCACAAGCTCCTCTTAAGGGACGGCGGCATTCCTAAAACATTGAGCATGTTAATTGTTTTGTTTCGCCCAGGTACCCCTTGCACCCAACACCAGGGGATGAATAGTGATTTCGGTGTTGGGCCATCTTCCTGGCGGCCGCAGCCCGGAAGTGATTCATTGTCGTATTTAGTTTCTTTCTGTCCAGGCCTGGTCGAGTCCACGGTCCCCGACCAGCTTACCTGGACATCACAGACCGTGAGCCGATTGGGGCCAGTTGTTATGGCCAAGTCTGGCTTATACAGCCTCCCGTCCGTATGTCGAACGTGAGGCTCCTCCTCCACGGCCCACAGTCTACGTCGGCAATGTGCCGCAATCTTGTCGCATATTTCGTTGTGCCTAGAGATGCGCACCCCGTGAGTTATGGGGCACGCTTGAAGTACGTGACACAACGATTCTTGGACCGTGCAGCCTGCCCTGCACAGCCTCAGCTCCGGTGGATTGGAAGGTAACGCTCTCGTGTATAAATTGTTTGTCCTAAGCTGGATGGCCCTGACATAGTCCCTGCCACTCCAGCCCAGGGGAGGATGGTCATCCAAGACCGACTGGCTGGGTCATGGGTCGCCTCCTCAATACCTCTGGTGAACGGGCATGCTCTAATTTCCTCTCTGCGGCGTGTGCCAGGGTCGGTGAGCGGTGCTAGCTTCTCCAGGCG
>NW_017097145.1:0-13961 GCF_001412225.1 Nicrophorus vespilloides
TCAAAGAAAATTACCGAAAAATTTTATCAAATTAATAGTTTCTTATATTTTATTAATTGAATCATTAAAAAATTTAAAGCTTTTAGAGAAAATTGAGTTTTATTGATTTTTATGATTTATCTTCTATTTTATATGAATTTGATTGGTTTTTAATTCAATAAAAGTGATTGAAAAGGAACTAAAACTAATCAAATTTAATCGATGAATAAAAAAAATAATAAAGTTGTAGCATCATAAATATGCGATAGTTAAAAACCGTTACTTTATTGCTAATATTGTATAATTATTAGCAAAGATCGAACGTTTACGAGCGACGAAATGATGGGAAAACGTTGCTAATCTACAAGGATTCAACGCGTTTTCGCAGGAAGTATCGATTTCGAGATATGCATATTAAATACGTTAAGTGTCTGTTCGGAAAGGATCCCATAGGAAATCGAGCTTCCTGCGAAGCAATGAATTACCATCTGCTGCATCCGATGAAGCCGTGAACGTAGTCATCATCATCATCAAAAGAGCGTATCATCAAGGAATGAAGCAAAAAGAACGTATTAAGATCAAAGAAAAATGAAGGAGATGCTTTTCCTCCCATACGTTTCGTAAAACCCGATTACCCACTTACTGAGATGACGTTTTTCATCGATCCAAGAGGCTGCGGAGATTCAATGAATAATATGTAATCTAGATCTCGTCGCAATTGAAAATTACTAACCCATTGAACCAAATTCTTCTCTTTCTCTCGCTCCAACGGGTTTTTCGTTTGACCGTTAGAAAAATACATCTTTCTTCTTGTTAATCTATTTTTTTTATTACATATTTACTACATAATAAAATATCAAAGAAAACAAAGTGATTATAAAAGAGTTTTGTTAATTACATTTTTTTTGTTGAATATCTTAAGTATTTTTTAACAAGAAAAATTGCTGTAATTTTTTTGTATTTCTATTTGTTATTGTATTTTTATCATATTTTTATACATAATAACATATCAATATATAAAAGAAATAGAGTGATTATAAAAGATTTTACTAATTAAAAATGTTGTTCAAAATTTTTGAAAAATTAAAGTATTATAGCTTTTTTTTATATTTCTTTATGATCTTCTATATATAAACACATTTTGTTACATAATAATGAATAAAAATACAAAAGAAACAGTTTGATTATAATATATTTTTGTTAATTAATTTGTTTGATGAAAATGTTCACGATTTTTTTAACAAGAAAAATTGCTGTTTTTTTTTGTATTTCTATTTGTTATTGTATTTTTATCATATTTTTGTACATAATAACATATCAATATATAAAAGAAATATAGTTATTATAAAAGATTTTACTAATTGAAAATTTTGTACAAAACAAAAATTATTTATTGAAAAATTAAAGTATTATAGCTTTTTTTGATATTTCTTTATGTTCTTCTACATATAAACACATTTAGTTACATAATAATGAATAAAAATACAAAAAAACAGTTTTATTATAATAATTAAAATTTTTGATGAAAATCTTCAAAATTTTTTGAACAAGAAAAATTGCTGTAATTTTTTTAATTTTTATATGTTATTCTATCATCATATTTTTATACATAATAACATATAGAAAAAATAGAGTAATTATAAAAGATTTTGTTAATTGTAAATTTTGTTAAAATCTATAAGAAACTTTAGAATAAGAAAAAAGTTTTTGGTACTAAATTTTGTTACACTAATTGTTTTAAACAAATGTTATAATTGTCTTTGTTAATTCAAGATTTTGTTGAATTGCATAAGCAACTTAAAAAAAAGATGTAAAGATCTTTTAGTTCTTCATTTTTTTAACAATTTTTTTAATTTTTTTTTTATAAAAATATAAAAGGTAATTTTAATACATTTTGTTAATTGAAAATTTTGTTAAATTGAAGAAAAAAAAAGTTGTGTAACTTTTTGATACTAAATTTTGTTACATTATAATTGAAAAAAAATGTAATTTTTTACTATTTCTTGAAAATTTTATGTTTTTTTTGATATTTCTTTTAGTTATTCAATTTTTTGGTTACATATTAATATAAGAAAAAGTAAAGGGAAAAAAAACTAGATTTGGTTTTGACTTTGAAATGTAGAGTAATTTCTATTATTGTTAATTATTGAATTGATTGTGTTAATTACGTAATTTGCGCACAACGGAGAAAGGCATTTATTAGTACAAATTGATCGAATTAACGTACATCCGCTTTTCTCAAGAAAATTACAAATCTCTTCACTCACCTTCGAAAACTTTCCTGGCTTCCTCCATACTAGTCGGCAACTTAATGCTCATCTCTCTACCATCAAAGAACCTCGTGATCCTCTCCAAAACACCTTCACCATCAGCTCTTGCGACTCCAGTACCATCAGCAACCCTCCTCAACCTCACGAATTCCCCCAAAACCTTCAAATCCGCTTCAGAATCAACCCCATCGACAGACTTAATGAAAGTCTTCTCTGCACATTTCACGTCTTCACCGCATTCCTTCAGGATATCATCCAGAAGATTAGCGGAGACCACAGCGGTCATCAAGCAGAAGAACACAGCTGTTTTGGCGAACATTTTCGGTTTTGGAATGATTGCTAGTTGAATGCGACCAAGGGTTTTTATTGATTGATTTCTTTGAATCTTCCCCTCCGGATTTTTTTTTTCGTATAGAGGCACGGATAGAGGAAAGAGCATTCCGGGCCGAAATTAAGATATTCCATTCAGAATCAGTGTCAATTGGATTCAGACGGGAAAACAATAAGGATTCGCACACGGAATTCATAAATAAAACGGAATCATTACAATTTTCACTTTGATGCGTTACAATTTTTTTAAATTTTGTACCAATTTTCCACTTTTTCATTTTAAAACCATTACTTTTACTTTAATGGGTAATTATTTTTAACTGACTTTTACTTACCTGTTAATTATCTATTTGTATGTGCTTTGTGTATAAACAACAATCACGTTTCGTCTCTTACGTAAGACGACCTTTCTCACATCTTAATCCCAGTATAAACAATAGTCAAATAATATTAATTACCATCATTTTGTAATGAAATTATAGTGAAATTAATCTCTAATATTTTGATTATGATAAACATAAAATTTGTATTTTTTTTAAAACATTAAAGTCAATAAGAACAAAAAAAATTATACAAATCTTACGTAATAATAATCAAAAGAAAAAAGTTAAGAACAAATTAAATGTAATTCTGTAACCGTCGTCTAAATGCCCTCACGCTTGGAATTTCATCGATAACGAAACACGAATCCGATTTGAATTCTAATTCTAAAGACGGAAAAAGTTTACCTAATTAAAGGTAATCAAACTCAACAATGATTTACAATTAAAAACTTTAAAGTTTCTTTTTTTTTGTTATTTCATAAAATTTCAGTACTTTTTAATCGATATTAATATGTATTTATAATTCCATGCTTATTATTTAGTAAGATTTATCGATTTATCTAATTACTTTTGCATTTTGCAAATTTTTATTTTTTTTTAAATATCGATATTTTTAAATTAACTCAAAAATTATATTTTTAAAACTGTTTATAATAGAATCACAAAGAGTCTTAAAATGCGCGTATTTTGGTATAATTTTTGTTACGAAATATTAATAAATGATCAAGTTATGACGATTTTTCGATTGGTTTTTAAGATTTTTAATTTCTTCATTTTATTAATCGAATAATTTTAATTACTCAATAACAGCGCACGCTAATTTGTTCGTTCAATATGCAAATTAAAGCGAAAACTATAGTCTTTCCAATGAGCCATCTGCTATATATGTAGTACTTACCACTTTTTAGTAATAAAATTTCAAAATGTTGAGAAAAAAATATCTTATGAAAAAAAAACATAAGTACATATTTGGTTGCATACATTATGATATAATAATTTTTAAGTGATATTAATTGCTGTTAAGTCAATGTAATTAAGCAATAATAATTATTATTTGTCTAAAATTTTTGTCCAAAAAAATGAATTTTTCTTTGAATAATTGTGTGATACCAATTAATAAATTTTGACTTGTAATTAAAGTTATTAAAGTATTATTTACAATATATATAAAAATGTTAAAATTTGTATAAAAAGGTGTAAATTATTAGATTTTTGACTTGTAATTAAAGTTATTAAAGAATTTATACAAAAATGTTAAAATTTAAATAAAAAAGGGTTAATTAATAGATTTTGACTTGTAATTAAAGTTTTTAAAGTATTATTAACAATTTATATAAATGTGTAAATGTAGAATTTGTATCAAAAACTGAATAAAACTATGAGATTTTTTTCTTAAAAAATTGAATAATTTATTACGATTGATTTAAATATTACACGTATGGATGGATTGTTCTTATTTCTAATTTAAATAAGATAAATAAATAAATAATATCTAAGGTTTCTAAACGAAGCGGACGGAGACATCTGGTGAGTAAACTGTGAGCTTCCTTAGTTCTGCTTCTTCACGGAAGCGGAATACGCCATCTTTTGGGCTTCCTCGGCAACATCGATGGATCTAGCGTAGGAACCTCCAGCTCCTGCAGCAGCCGCTCCACCACCCAACGAATTCGTCGTCCAGGTGGAAGGATTGTACGAACCACTTCCGTATCCGGTGCTGAATCCGTGGGCGCCACCTCCGTATCCGCCGCTGCTAACCGCCCCACCATAACCATTAGAATTTCCTGTAATTCCACTAAAGATTGTCGAACCCTGCAAAACACAAAAACCATAAATTAATCAAAAAAAAATATTAACAATAAATTAATTATAAGATGAAATCAATGAAACTGGATGATTTGTTTTTTTGATGATTTTTTTCGAATTATACCTAAGTTTTTTTTTGTTAATAAATTAACCATGCAATATAAATTTATTTGTGATTGGGCTCGTCCAGTGTATATTGATTTCTGGGAATTTTGGGAATGTAAACCCCTGCAACCAATTCTGCAAGTTGTAATTTTTTTTTAGATTTTTCTTGATTTGTTTTTACCTTGTTTCCTAAGTATTGGAAGAAGACGATTCCGGAGAGGACGAGGGCGATTTTGGCTACGATCAAGGCTTTGGTTGTGAGAAGTGCGAGTCCTCCCATGATTACTGGTACAATTGCGATCATTTTGGCTCCAATTGCGAGGACGTAAGATGGGATCATGCTACCCTTCTTCTTCTTGCGACCTGAAAAAAACAATATTATTTTTCAATAAAAAAAAAACAAACAAAAATTTCAATATCAAAACTTCATAATTTCAAAATTTCATAGAATTTATAAACTTTTACTTTGGAAAAATTCAATACATTTTCAAAATTTGAAGATTTCTTCTTAATATATTTAACTGAAGAAGTAAAAATATAAAAGCGTAATTTCATAGAATTAATAAACTGTTTTAATTACTTTTATCTTAGAAAAAAATCTATGCATTTTCTGAAATTTTGTTTTGAATAAATACATTTCACAGAAGAAATGAAAAGTTGTAAAAAAATGGTCACAAATATAAATTTTGTGAAAACATTTATACGTTACTCAAAACTAATTAGAATCTTTGAAATTAAGATATAATAACACAAAATGTATAAGGAATTATAGAATATTAAAAAAAAATATAGAAGAATTCAAAAAAGTTTGAAGAAATATTGATTAATTTAAAATCTTTAACTGAAGAAATGAAAAGTTTGAAAACTAATTAGAATCAATTCAAATTTGAAATAAAATATGACAAAATATTTCAGGAATTATAAGATTTAAAGAAAATAAACAGAAGAATTCAAAAAAGTTTGAAAAAATATTGATTAATTTAAAATCTTTAACAGAAATTGTTGACAAATAAAAAAAAAATATTAAAAGCATTTATGTGTTACTCAAAACTAATTAGAATCATTCAAACTCGAGATAAAAATGACAAAATATTTCAGGAATTATAAGAAAATAAACAGAAGAATTCAAAAAGTGTAAAAATTGAATCATTGTTTAGAATTTTTGAAATAAACTCAAAGTTTTATGTTTGAAAATAATTTTATAGAAATATTTAGAAAGTCTTATGTTATTATGATGAAGATGATCCAATGATGAACTCACCTGGGAGGAAGTCCAAAGAACCACCTGAAATTCAAGTTTGAAACGTTTGAGACTTTTGTGATTAACAAACAAAAAAAAAAGAAATAGAAAAAGTGAAGATTAAAGGGGTTTTACAAAATTAGAAAGTTTGATCATAATAATGCTGAAGAATAAACCAGTCGGGATAGAAATAATAATGATCGGTTGAGTGGATATAGGTGACTGACCTTCTTCCAAAGCCCTTGACACACTTTCGGACACGTTTTCAGGCATACTGATCTTCAGGGTACGTCCAGAAACGACAGAAGCGGCATTGTCCAAGATGAGTGAATACAATTTGTTGGCCTTCTCTTGAGGATCTTTTGGTAATTCTTCGTCGGACAAAGATTTTCCTGATCTCTGCACATTCGGATTATCGCTGTTGGATTGAGAAGAAATATAATGATGTTATATAATTTGAATTGAAAGAATTCAAGTATTTTGAATTAACACTTTTTAATGGAGAAAATGACATGAATTGAATACAACTTGAAGTGGATTTTAGAATTAAGGTGTTTTAAGTAGTTGTCTGAAGAGGTGGAATTTTTTTAATAATTGTGTATAAATAACGTCAAATTATTACAAACAAAAAAACGCCATCTTTTGGAAATCTTTGCAATTAAATTTGACAATTCAATGGAAATCGTTATTTTTGTGACAGGTAAATTATATAATTTGTTATCTGAATTATATAAGTCTTTTTTGTTCGAATGCTTTGATGCTTGTAGCACGAAATTACGTTTTTTTTTTTAATTTTTCTTACCTGTTCAATGTGATTCCAGGTACAATTTCGAGGCTCGGTTGCTTCGCGATGTATTGAAGGGATTTCAATGCACGCATAGCGGCGCAATTCATCACTCCGGCGAATCCACCTTCTTCGGCGCAATTTGCGATCGTTTTGAGCTGGAAGAAAGACTGTGACAAATTAGTTATTAGTTAGATTTTTTAACTAATTATTGCTTTTTTTAAGTCCTTAAATAGTTTCAATTTGATTAAGAATTATTTTTGTTACCAAAATTTTAAATAAAAAAATTTTCACTTTTTTTAATAAAATTTGTATATTGAAAATTATAGAAAATACTTACGTCTCCGGATTCGTTGGAATCATTGGAATTAATCTCATTTTCCAATGGGATCTGAAACAATGAAAAAACAATGTAATTTGTATAAAATTGAAGTTTTCGGTGAGAAATTTAGAAAATTTAATTATTACCAAATTTCATAAGAAACTTGTGTAAAATTGAATAACAATTGTGAAATTTGTATAGAATTATATAAGATTTGAACTTTATATGAAATATTCCTAAAATTCAATATGAATTATATAGAATTTTATAATTTTGCTAAATTTCTACATTCACTTGTGTAAAATTGTATAAGAACATAAAATTATATAAAATTTTAACTTTTTGTAAAATGTAATTAGAATAATATAGACTCAATTACAAATGAATGAATGAGAAAAAAATTGACAAGTTTCTTCATTCACTTAAGGTTTTTGAGTAGTTTAATTAGAGTGTTTCGATTCTTTAATGCTTTAACAATGTTACATGCAAATCAGGTGATAAGTGTTGTAAATTTGTGTCCGTTTCTTTTGTGAATTTGTCAAATTTTGTGGGTTCTAACTGTATCATCAATTCGCATAGACTCG
Organism: Nicrophorus vespilloides; assembly: GCF_001412225.1. NCBI lineage: Eukaryota > Metazoa > Arthropoda > Insecta > Coleoptera > Silphidae > Nicrophorus > Nicrophorus vespilloides. Next base: position 7,741 of record NW_017097145.1, read on the forward strand.
ATTATAAACATGAAAGATCGAAGAAACTGTTTGAAAACAAACAAATAATAAAAAAAATGTACGGTAAATCATCTTCAAATCACAGTATTCATTTAAAATAAACGTTATTTTTTAAAATTTGTCTAATTTATATGAATTTTCCATCATTTTTACGACAAAAGATATTTTAAAAATAATAAGTTTTTAGTTTTAATTTGAATAATTACAATTTTTAGTTCATTTTTTTTCTACGTTATTTATAAAGATATATTAAATAATTTATGACTAAAAGTCATTACTTTGCGTAATTTTCCCATTTTACTTAAACTTTTTACAAAATATTTTAAATTATTGATTATGAAATTGGTAGGAGAATTAATTTAGATTTTTTGAAGATAATGTAATTATAATTATTTTTTTTTCGTATTTATTAGAAATTACCTATAATTTCCTAATTGAATTCATTAAAGTCTTTAATTTGTAATCTAAAAGTTTGAAAAATTTAATATAATTTAAAAAAAAAAAATCAAACAAACAAAATTTTGTCCACTTTTTGATAATTTCATTAATAATTTATTTTTATTACAGTAAAGTTATGAAATAACGTAATTTTGATAATACTAAATAATGTAGTTTATTTATAATTGAGTAATCTAAAGTTTTGTGAAATTTGACTTAAATTTGTTAATATCTCTTAATTATTAGATAATCTTTGAAGTATTTATACTTACAGCAGAGATGTGAGCTGCGAGTAAGGCGAACGCCAAGAATGAAAGTCCAAAGCTCTTCATTTTCTTTAGATTCTCTGCTCGTTACGCAATAAAAGATTCACTATCACTTTTGCGTCCTCTCCGTGGTGGATGGATGGACACGATGTTGTAAGCTGCGTCTGGATGGAACTGATTTGGACGATACAAAACAAACCAATTTTATACGCGCGCCTCGAACCCCTACTTTTGGTCTCTGATCCCAAACAAAGAAGAAGACACCTGAAAAGAGAGAAAGAGAGACCCGAAATCCAAAAGAAATGAGAAGAGGAAGAAATAAAAAGGGGAGTAGAGACGAAACGCTGTTTGTCCATATGATTAACACCCGAGTTGACCTACTCGAAAAATCGGTCGACTCACTTCTTTCTTCCTCCACTTCTCGTCCATCCCGTGTTTACACTTTTTTCTTCTTCTATTCTTTCTTTTCTTTTTCTGTTCTTCGAGGAACAAATGGTCCGGATGGTGCACCCATTTTTGTTGTTTAAAGAAAGATTTTTCTCTTTGCTTGACAAACTTGAAAGTTTTTGATCATATTACATTTCACAACTTTCCATCAATAATATACACAGAAAATAATGGTAAATTTAGTTTTTTTTTTCTTGATACAATTTACACTTTCGTATGTAAAACCACGTCAATTTTGCCTTTTAAATTCATTTAAAATTGAAGAATTGAACTTTATATGCAATATGTTAAAAAAATTTAGTATAAATGAATTTCATAGAAAATTAAACTTTCTTATTTAGTATTGAATTTAATATGAAAATTGTATAAAATCTATTAAGATTTGACCTTTATATAAATATTTATAACATTTAGTATGAAATTATCTTTATATGAATATTTGGTAAAATTGAATTTTTTATATATTTTTTTTATAAAATTAAATTACAAATGAATTTCTTGTGATAATTGAATAAGAAATGAATTTTATATGAAATTTGATTTTTTTATGAAATTTTTGTAAAATTTAATTAAAAATAAACTATATATGAAATTGGTATAAAATTGAATAAGAATTGAACAAAAATGACAAATTTATAAAATTTTATATGAAATTTATATAAATATTACAATTTTTTGTATAAAATAAAAATTAGAATTATGTTTCATACGAAAATTGAATAATAATTGAACAGTTTATAAAATATTTAATTAAAATTGAATTACATATGAAATTTAATAAAGATTGCACTTTTTTGTTTAAAAAATTTAGAAAATTTTTAGAATCAGAATTAAATTTCATAAGAAACTTGTGTAAAATTGAATAAGAATTGAATTTAATGTGAAATTTGTATAAAATTAAAACAAAGAAGTTTTTTATGAAATATTTATAAAATTTATTCAGAATTATATAGAATTAATAATTCTATAAATTTTAACTGCAAATGAATTTCATATGAAAATTGTAATTAAATTGAATAAGATTTGAACTTCAATTAAAACATTTATAAATTTTCATTTGAATTCAATTTCGTTAGAAACTTATGTAAAATTGAATAAGAATTGATTTTAATTAAAAAAAATGAAATTGAACTTCTTATATTATTTTTTTACAAAATTTTAATTTTATATAAAAACTGCATAAAATTCATTAAGAATTGAACTTTTTATGAAACATTTATAAAAACTTAATTAGAATTGAATGTTTTTACTGCAATTTTGATTCAATTATTGAAACTTATTAAAAAATATAAGAATACACAATAATTAACAATTTGAATGTAAGTAAAAACTAAGAATTTGTCTATAATAAATATACATTCTTCATACATTCATTAATAATTTGAACTGAATTCAAATATAATTAAAGAAAAATGTTAAAGTAAACAAGTTTTTCAACATTTTTACAATTAACTAGTTTATTGCATTAAAACCAGATTTTTTTATTAAATATAGAAGAAACTGAAAAGTAAAGTAAAAAAAAAGAATTAAATTTACATGTTTTTAATTGAAATTTCTAATAAAATCTAGTTTAAAGCATGTATTTTTTGTAACATATTTTAATATAAAAGAAATTTTATTAACATTTTATTGGAAATTTCTTCATTAAATATTTTCTGTTTATTAATAAGTGATTAATAAATAAATCAGATAAGTTTAAAAATAATGGATTTTAATAGAAAATTTTTAAGTATAAAAATTTTAAGAAAAATTTCATTATAAAATTTGTTATTGTTTCGTAATAGAAATTGTAATAAAGTCATTTGTAAGTGATCAGAACTGTTGATTTTATTTAGACTTTCAATGATTCAAAGTTTAGAAAAGAAAAGTAAAAGCTGTAGCAAAAAAAAAAACGTAAATTCTCGGTACAANTTTCTTTTCTTGATGCCGAAAACAAACGGACTTTTATTTTTTTAGTATGTCGAATTTGTCATTGCATTTACCGTTTCTTAAAGTATACGCATGAATATGTTTAAATATAAACATGCAAAATTTCTTGGTCGAAATTGAATTACTCAGAACATCAGGATTTTGCGTTTAATTTATTGGACATTCCTTCCTGCTTATTCTTTCAAATTAATTTCATTGTTTAATTGCCTCATGAAAAATTTATATTAAAAATTAGCATCGAGGCCGCTCCTACACCTATTTAAACAATCATGGATAAACGATTTTTTTTTGTTGAACGGATAAGAAGGAAACGAAATATGAATGTATGTCAGCTCAACACTCATTGTTTGTCCAATCCATTTGTACCGAAATTTAAATGAACTGCTTTATTTTTCTTATATATTATTTTTGAGATAAAAATAAAAAAATTTTTTTTTTGGTCCAAATTTTTGTATCTGAAAATCATGTTCAAATTAATACATAGAAATAAATGAGCAATATTTTTTTAATTGAAGCAAAAATTCAATTTTTATACTTTGTACCAAGTTTTATTATTAATACAACTGAAAATAGTTAAAAAAAAATCAATTATTTTTTTTATAATTAAAAATTGAATAAATTTTTTTTCTCGTAATTTTTAGTAAAATTTTCATGTTTTTTTTTTTTTGTGTAATTTTTCTTATAACAACATTTAGTAATAATTAAATTTTTCTATGAATTCTTGTTCTTAATTGAAATCTAGTTAAAATATTTAATTTTCCATTTTTTTCGTGTTTCTTTTATTTTTCTAATAGTAAGAGAAAGTACTTTTCTAGTATCGAATGAATTACATAATAAAAGGTTTATAGTGTTTTAGAAGTAAGGAATCTTAATATTATGAAACGGGTCAAACATTGGTATTCAAATATATTCAGGAATTTCTACGCCCACTTTTTCTTAATCTTAAACTTTGGAAAACTCATTCAATTGCATTCATATCAAAAGAAATACATTAAAAAGAAACGTTTTCTGAAATTTACTTTACCTTAGTGAAAGATTCGATGTCTTTAAATAAAATCCAATTGGAATAAATTTTTCGAAATTTTGAAGAAAAAAAAAGCAAAAACTAATTGGAAAAATCTTAATATCTCAGCTAATAATTAATGTTACGTAATGATTATTATATTTATAGTTTTTTATATTATAATTGAATGTATAATAAGTTTTAATGTTTTTAAGTTAATTTGAGAAAAATATTTAAACAAATAAAAAAAATAAATTTGCGAAAATTTTCATATTTTGTTGATATATTCGATTATTTACGAAAATCGGCATATTTTCATTAAAGTTTAGTTATTTTCGATATTTACTTTAGTGGAAGAAACGTTGTCTTTCAAACAATCCAATTGGAATGAAATTTTCGAAATTTTGAAGAAAGGAAAAAACAAAAACTAATTTGAAAAATCTTAATATCTCAGCTATTAATTAATGTTATGTAATGATTATTATATCAAAAGAAGCGCAGCAAAAAAGCGCTTCTTATAATTGAATATATAAAAAGTTTTATTGTTTTTTTTTTAGTAAATTAGAAAAAAATGTTAAAACAAATTTAAACAAATAACAAAAATATATTTGCGAAAATCGACATAATTTCTAAATATATATATTCGATTATGTTTTTATAAAAGTTTAGTCATTTTTGAAATTTACTTTACTTTAGTGAAAAAATCGTTGTCTTTAAAACAATCCAATTGGAATATATTTTTCGATATTTATAAGAAAATAAAATTAGTAAAAACAAATTTGAAAAATCTAATATCTCTGCTAATAATTGATGTTATGAAATGTATATTATATCAACACAAGCAGTCAAAAAGGTATTCTTATATTGCCACAGAATTTCTAAAAAGTTTTAATGTTTTAAAGTTATTTAGAAAAAAAATATATAAAATAATTAAACACATTTTTTTTTAAATAATAGATATATTTTGATAAATAATTGATATATTTTATATTCGATTACGTTTTCATTAAATTTTAGTTATTATTAATTGTAATATGTTCAATAATGTTATTATTTTTTAGAAAATTATAAAATAATTTTCATAATTTATAAATGTGTTTTTCATATGGAATGTATCAAATATTGATGAATCTAAATGTATAATAATTTGGTTCATCGTGTCATCCGTGTTTATTGTCACGAGAAAGAAAAAATTTAGGCTAAACAAACTGACGGCGTGCGTTCACACGAAATTTTTGCCAGAGAAAATCGGTTTCGTTTTAATATAACAATTATATATATATGTGTATACGTATGTACGTCTATATGGACGGATATATGTAAATCCTCTTACCTATTTACTTTTCAAGTTATAGCCGAAGAAACGAAAGCATTGGATGGGTGTGATGAGTGTGTTTAACGGTTGAAATACTTAAGAGAGATACAAGAAAAAAATAAATTATGTATGTATATGAAAAGATTTTCAAGAACAATATCATTATTACTTTTAGAGATATTATTGATAGACGTTTTGGAATATAAAGTTCTTAACTATTGTTGAGATTAATAGTAATTTTGTTAACAGAAATTTATAATAAAGTCAGATTAACTTTCTCAAAAAAAATTATCCGAGATTTTAGAATGGTTCATAAGCATTTAGGTAAAATACCTCGTAACTAAAGTTATTATTTATTCACCTTCTGCTTAAAATAATTTTACTATTTCATTGAAGATGTATAACAATAATCTGAACAATTCTCACAAATTGNNATAAATATTTTGGAAAAATACCTAGAAACTCATGTTATCATTTTTATACGTTTTATTTACAGAAATTTTAGTATTTGATTGAAGATGTATTCAATATGGAACAAAAATCGGAATAATTCTCACAAATTGATGAAAAACTAGAATTTGAAATGGTTGATAAACATTTTGAAAAAATACCTCGTAATTTATGCTATTAATTATACACCTACTGCTTCAAGTAATTTTACTATTTGATTGAATATGTATACAGTTTATAACAAAAACTGAATCATTCTCACAAATTGATTAAAAGAAGAATTGAAAATGGTTGAAAAACATTTTGGTTAAATACCTTTTAAATAAAGTTATTAATTGTACACCTATTTCTAAGAGTAATTTTACTATTTGAT
>NW_017097145.1:14023-23412 GCF_001412225.1 Nicrophorus vespilloides
AAACTAGAATTTGAAATGGTTGATAAACACTTTGGAAAAATTTCTTGTAAGTCATGTTATTATTTTTATACCATTCTTTTAGAGTAATTTTAGTATATGTTTTTTTTTTCATATTTGTACACATTTTACTGAAAGTAATTTTACTAATTGATTGAAAATATATAAGATACATAATTAAAATGAGAAGTGTATGAGAAATGTATTTGGTTGATAATAATTTATGAAAAAAAAACACTTAACTAAATACATACATATTTTAATACATATTTAAAAAAAAAATTAGAATAATTCTCAAAAAGACAAAAAATTGATAATTGGTCATGGTTGATAATAATTTTAGAAATAAACGTCTTAACTAATTCTTTTATTACTTTTTAATTTATTTATACTATTTTACTCTTCTATTTAAGCTGTATAAGAATACACACAAAAATTGTTGATAATCATTGATAGAATAAACCTTTTAACTATTTTTTGTTATTACAATCTTTTTTACTCTGTTTCTTAATATTATTTGATTGAAGCTATATCAAATACACAACAAAAATGAGAAAAATCTTAAAAAGTTATGAGTAAATATAATTTTTCTTAACTTCTTAAATATTCTTGATATTACTATTACTGTTTAATTTCACTATTCGATTTGATTGATCATGGTTGATAATTTTAAAAGAAAATGTTTGCTTAGATTAATTTACTATTTTATTCTTCCATTGAAGTTCTATACGATTACACACAACAACTGTAATTATCCTTGATTAAAGGTTTTTCTCATAATGGTTGATAATCATTTGATAAAATAAACCTAGTAACTTTTTTGTTTGATGTTACAATTTGTTTTTATTTATACTATTTCACTATTCGATTGAATTTGATTTGATTGATCATAGTTGAAAATTCTTCATGAAAATTTTGTTATTTCTATTATTTTTACTACTTTTGCTAATTTTACTATTTGATGTTTACTTTATAAGATACACAATAAATTTTTTTTTTTTAATAATTTGTTTATATTTTTACTTAAAACTTTACATAATTATTTGAATTAGTATAAACCTAAATAATTAATTCAAGAACAAATTATTACAATCTAATTGTCTAATTTATAAACATTTTTTTCTAAATTATTTCACTTTTAATTAATTTACAATAAATGAATGAAATTAGATGAATAATTGTTTAGTTTCGTAATAAAGCAACTAATTCTTTCGGTTTGAGTTCCTGGCTAAGACGTTTATCGATGTGCTGCTGTCTTTTGTAGTAGTCATCTATCGAATCATCGTAGTAGCTGTAGCTTGGATCATCACCATGGTAATGATGCGAATGACCGGAATGACCCGAATGATGGTGCCTGTGTGCTTCTGCTCTTCCGGCGAAAGATGCCACTGCTAGACTGATGACGCTGAAGAGCATCGAAAAACCTGATACGATGGCCATGGTTTTGAACGTGATCATCGGCAACACGATCATTTTCAACAGCATAATCATCATCACAAATGGCATCATGTGGTTGTTCCTTCTATGTCTCCTTCTTCGTGCTTCAATTTCTGAAATATAACATATTTTTTTGTATAAATTAATATAAAGGAATACACACCAAATATTTATAAACAAATTTGTATCAAGACAAATTATTAATAAAAAATTGAAAATAATTCGAATAAATTTACGATATTTATGAAAAAAGTACTGATAAAAGATTACAATATTAAATAAATAATTACAAAATTTCACAAACACAAAATTAATTACTGATGTTACTTATTTAATTTAATTAATATTTCATTCTTTGATATTCTACAAAGATTCATTTCAGAATCGTACAACTTCCATACAAAATTTTCGAAATTTAGTAAAAAAAAGTTTTTATTCTTTTATTTTAATATAATATGTAGAAATATTAGTTGTTTATTAATTACAACATTCAAATTTATTTAAAATAATAAAAAAAAATATTAAAAATTGAATAGTTTTTAAAATTTTGTAAAATATTTTTTTCAAATTATTTAGAAAAATTTTGAAATTTTATTTGTTTATATAATCATTGGAAATGATAGTTATTAATTAATTACAACTATATGAAATTAAAATTACTTGAAAATAATATGAAAAATAAAATAGTTTTTATGTTTCAGTACAAAAATGTTATGAAAATAAAAACAAAATAAATAAAAAGTTAAATTAATTACCATATTTTATGTTAGATGTTGATGATTCTTCATTAATATTTGCACTTATTGCGATAAATCCAATTGCAAGGATGAAGAAAATGATGAGAATTCGCGTTTTCGACAACATTTCGCATCGCACTGAAACGAGTGAAGTTACGTGACTGTGACTGAATTTTACGTTTTGCACTTATTCAATTTTACTACGACAACAAAATAAAAGTATAAAATACTCTTTCCATATCCGTTTTCATGTTCAATTAAACATGACCGGAATTCCTTTTGTCCTCTTGGATACTTGCCCTGCAATCTGTAACGGACTAAAATCCAATACGATTGCAGCATTTACTGCAGTATAAACATATTCATCAATACGCATTCATATATACTTACATATTTTCGCATACAATTTGTTCAGTTTGAATGGTATTTTTATAATTTTTGTGTTTGAGAAATAACGTTGTTTTTTGTACCATTTCTTGGTATTATGTAATTATTAATTGAATATAATATTAAAGTTAATATATATAATAAACTGTTTTATCAATGTTTTTGTATATAGAATAAATTAATTAATATATAAAAATTACTAAAAGATAATTAATTAGACTAATTTTCTATATTTACTCTAGATTATTAAAAAAACATTTAATTTACTTAAATATATAATATTAAATATTTCAGTAAATTATCAATTTTGAATAACTTTCATAATTTTCATATTTTTATAATTGAATTTCAATTCTTATTTGTCTATACATTTAGCATACTAATTTGTTCATTTGGTTGCATAAGTACATTACCTAGATGTACTACTAATCTTTTCTTCAAGTTTTATTCATCTAAGAGAGATTTACCAATTTTTCGAAGTTTTGACACATCTTTACGTTTTATTTAATTACTCTATCATCATTGATCATCAATTTTCTTGATTTTTTTCGCAAATTGTATTAATATTTTTTTTATGTTTACAAATTTTCAAACTATACATTTTCATGTTACATGGTTCAACTTTTCACCTTGATTTTCATACAAAAAATTGTAAAAATCTTCTGTTTATTTATTTAAAAAAAAATACAAAAATTGTAAAAATGTACTTTTTATTTAAAGCGAAACAACATTTCATGTATCAATTCGTTGCATAAATGTATTGCCTAGATGATTTCATAACTTCTTGATTCTCATTAAAAATTAAAAGATGGAGAATTATATGAAGTAATAGTAAACATAAGTTTATCCCAGTTTCTTTTCATTCATTCTATAAATATTTATTTTTGTTTTACTTTGTTTTGAAAGAAGAAAGTTGAATGTTTTATTCGAATGAAATATTATGTAGACTTTAATAACATTGCAATATTTATATTAATCTTAGAATTAGGAAATAAGAAAATCAATAATTATAAAACTATTTCGTAGGAAAAGTATTAATTAGTAAAGTTTCAGTAAAGTTCATTAATTTTTTTTATTATGTATTGATTTTTATTTAAATTTAATAAAATTAAACAATTTTTACTTTCAAAAAGAATAAAGAAATATTAAGTAAATAAATGCAAACTTTTCTGTGAATTTTTTATGAAACAATTTTTGTTAATTTTTCTTGACTTATTTTCGAAAATTTATTAAAACTTTATATATTTCTTATGTTATATTTTTATGTTTAAAATCTCAGTTATGCTACATGTTACAAATTTCACCTTGATTTTCATACAACAAAAATTCGTAAAAATCTTTTGTTTTTGAAGTTATAGTAAAAATATGTTTATCTCAGGTTTTTTTGGTTCATTCTATAAATATTTATTTATATTTTACTTTGTTTTCAAGAGAAAGTTGAAAGTTTTATTCGAATGAAATATTATGTAGACTTTAATAACATTGCAATATTCATATTAGAATTATGTAATAAGAAAATCAATAATTTTAAAACTATTTTGTAGGAAATGTACTAATTAGTAAAGTTTCAGTAAAGTTCATTCATTTTTGTCATTATGTATTGATTTTTATTTAAATTTAATAAAATTAAACAATTTTTACTTTCAAGAAGAATAAAGAAATATTAAGTAAATGCAAACTTCTTGGTGAATATTTTTTTTTCTCTATTGTTAGATTAAATTGTGATTTTACCATGAATTATTTATGAAATATTTTTTCTCAATTTGTCTTGATTTATTTTGGAAAATTTAGTAAAACTTTACATATTTCTTAAGCTATATTTTTTATGTTTAAAAACTCAAATAGTTATGCTACATTTCTCAAATTTTGATCAATATTTTTCATATTTTAATGATAATGATCAATAGTACTGATTTGTTTTGGAAATTGAATGAAAATGTTTGTAATTAGAACACACAAAACCGTTTTTAAAGGTAATATATAAAAAAAATAAACAAAGTTGTAAAAGTGTACTGTTTATTTCAAGAAAAACAAAATTAAGTAAATGTATGTACAATTAAACAAATTATACACTGGGTGTTGCTTAAATCTATGCTTAAACTAGTAATAAATAGTAAAATTACGTATAGAAGAGACATAAATTAATAAATAAATAATGTTGGATGAACGTGAAACTGTTGTCAGGGTCGTGGCATTATCAGGACACGACGTTCATTCGCATGTGTCCAAGTCCGTGGATCGTCAATAAACACACTGCAATCATCCAATTTTAATGTTACCGCAATAAATGCACATTCCAAACTCGCAAAAGTATTACAATCATCGAAATAACCTAAACTTACACAAAACGAACATCTAGGTGCTTAAACCTATGATTAATTTTACTCAACTTTACTTATTGATGCTTTACACATGATGTACTGTAAGTATTATACTTATAACTAAGTATTTGAAACTTATTATTTAAGAACAAAGAAAAGTAAATTAATGGCAAGATCTCTGCATAGATCCTTCTTTGATGGTCCTTAAACTTCATCAAATGAACAAAGAAACAAAGTAAATGTAGAAGATTATTCAATAAATATTGCACTCTGATGATTTGGGATCGATTTGTTAACTTTTTTTTGTTTTTGGTGTTTCTGTTTTAAGGGTTGTATGTTTTTTCTCTCCAGGTGGTGGATGATTGTATGTTTTCAGTGATCGCCGCCGCCTCCTTTGAGTCCCATTGTCGCTGCGAACAGTGCGAAGAAGAAGCCTGCTAGACCGGTGGCTCCCGTTAGAAGCACAAGGCCTCCTATGAGGACGGGAATCAGAGTGAAGAATTTCAATTTGTAGGCGAGGAGCAACGGCATCATGTATTTTTTGTACTTCTTGTACTTTCCTCGACCACGTCCTTCCTCCTCCTCGTCGACCACGTCCTGCGAGCCCCAGGATCTGCTCATCCTGCTCATCCTTTCATCACCTGCAAATAAGAACAAAAGTACATTTTATTTTACTTCATCATCCATTATATTTAATACTAAATCAAATTAGGTAATTTTTGGATTTTACTTTGTTAATGAATACAATTATACATATTTATTAAAAAATGTAGTTATTCAAAAGGACAATAGAGGGCGTCCTTAATCCTATCAAATTACGTTACATCAGTTTAATTTTATTAACTAATTGTAATAGCGAATTAAACTACTAACCTTTTCTTCAAGTTTTAAACTTTTTCTTATTCATCTAAGCCAGATTTATCAATTTTTCAAAATTTTAACACTTCTTCACGTTTTATTTAATTACTCGATCATTACAAACGTTAATTAGATTTATAAATATGCATATTAAAGACAAAACTATCACCATTCTAATATAACTATTGCCTAATATATGCTAAGTCTAGTCTTCCTATAATAAACTTATATTTGAGCGATTAATTTTTACAATTTTTTTTTTCAAAAATTTTATAAAAAAATTTGAAAACCCCAAACTGATTTAAATTAATTATCATTGCATCTTCTATTTCGCATCTTTTTATATAACTACTAATACGTTATGTTAATTAATGACAAAGATATGACGATTTTTCTAAAAAAAAAAAACACGTCTACACTTTTTCTTTTCTCATTAATTTTATATAATAATTAGAAAACCCCAAAACTTTTTCAAATATGTTATCATTTCATCACAATGTATCTTTTATTGCGCATCTTTTGATATAATACTTAAGTAATGTTAATCAACAACAAAAATTTTGCGAATTTTCTAAAAAATAAACACGTCCAAACATTTTGTTCAATTACTCGATAAAAACGTTTGTCCATTAAATAGTTGAAGATGTGTCTTAAAGACAAAATTCTGGTCTTTCCAATAAGCCTACTAATAGTTTTGTGACAGTTCAGGTTTCATTATTAAACACTTATTAATGTGAGCATTGTTTTTCTTATTATTTTGTTATATTTTGATTTCTTTCAATTTAGTTCCAATATTTAATTTAGGTTATTTTAGTTAAATTAGTTAGTTTTTTTTTAATTAATTAATCTAAATTTTTAATTAAAAAAATAATATCCACTTTCTGAAAAACAACAATAGATGGCGTTAATCAGATTTCAAATAAGTTTCACTGTTATAAATGAGTATAAAACAATTAAAAACGAGAACAATTACTAATTTAACTTAGATAACAAAAAAAATGAGTAAAGTATGAAAATTGTGTAATTACTTGAAAGTAAACATGTTTGATTTTATCAATGATTTTGTATATGCAATTATGAGACTAAGAGAACAATGTCTAGTTTAAGTAGTCTAAATTGGATCCGAGATGAGCGAAGTATGAAATTCAGGTAAACTATTACGTCGCAATTAAAACAGATTTTATCGTCCGGTACAAAAGAATTGCAGAATCCGTAATAACCTATACAGATTTTTCTTTCCTTTTTTAATTGCTTTTGCGATGATTATAAGCAATTACAGCGAACACAATTTATGTACTGTTAAGTGCACGGTTTATAGTGAAGCGATTAACTCTAAGCAACAAGAATTGGTAATGGTAACAACACTGGAAACATCTAACGAAAACAACATAAAATAATTAAAAAAACAAACATTAAATTATAGTTGGAACAAATTGGTTTAACATCTGTTTTAAAGTTTACAAGAAACGAAAGTAAATGTAAGGAGTTTTCTCTTTATTATTTGTACAATTGTTGTTATTAAGATTTGATGTGGATTTATGCAAAACCGCACTTGAATTGAAGGAAAGTGGATCACAAAAAATGCGTATCATTATTTGTGAAAGATCCGGATTTTCTTCAATAGGGAATTCGTGTCATCTATATGATTGGTAAAAGTTTTGTGAAATGTATATGTTTTCTTGGGAATATTAACATCGTGTTGTTAATTATTGCATTACTTTAATGAGGGATTAAATAGTAATTGTCCACTTTACCATCAAGTATTTGACTTATTAAACTAAATTGTTCTCAGATTTTTCAAGCACGTGAGACAGAAACAGAGTGATGTCCAAATTAAGACGAAGGAAGAAAAATCGGAAAGGGAATTGTGAATATGAGGAAAATTCAAAAAGAAAAGGCTCGTGCAGCCAAAAATGAAGAGAAGGAAAGGAAACGCAAAAGGAAAGAAGAGAAAGACAAATTAACGGAGGAAGAAGTGAGACAAATCAAAGAAAATTTGTCACAAACATAGGAAAAGGTTACAAGTAAGAGGAGGAAAAGTAAGAAAGCTAAGAGGAATTAGCAGACATAGTTTTAAAAAAGAACAAAATTTGTTCAATATATAATTAGTAGATATACTAAATTTTTGTGTTTCATTTATTTTTTCTCATATTTCAGGAATAAATCTAATCTAACCTCATGAATTTAAGCTAATTTAATAATTTCTTAATCCTAACCTAATATCAAATATACTGTCAAACCTAACCTACACTGTCAATCTTAACCTAAACTATAGTCTCATATGTGGCTTATACTAAATACTCTAACCTAATCTTAATTATATTCTCAAACCTAACCTAAACTATAATCCTAAATCTAGCGTATAATAAATTCAGTAATTAAACTCTTAAAATTATCCTAATCTAACTTCTCCAACCTCTATTAAATTTGGTAACTTAATCTTAAATATACTCAAAAATCTCTCCTAAAATATCAAATGTAGCCTATGATAAATTTACTAACTTAAACTATATACAAAAACCTAACCTAAACTATAGTCTGAAATGTAGCCTAACCTAAATTTGCTAACTTCAACTATATACATCAACGATTTGCAAAAAAATGATTAAATATTTGATCACGAGATGGCGTCTCTAGAAAACATATAATTTTTGCTATTTACCACCCCACACAAAGCAACCCTTATTATGAATATATCGGCAATAGCGCTTCTCTTTATTTTTTTCCCATTTAACATCAGTCCAGGACTATTTATCGCCGCGCCGCATCTTCAAGGACTCAGTCAATTGACAATGATCCATCCTTTTGTGTATCAAATCGTTAACAATGTTAGTGCAAATTTGACATACTTTTATCAAGTTCTTTCTTTATCAAATTAAATTATTCATATTTACACAATAAAAAACTTCTATAATCATTAATAAAAATATATATGAATAAATTTCCATAATAATAAATGACCTTGACTTTATATGACCCTAGCTTTTATTTTGTTGATTGGTAATCAATGTAGTCTATGCTAAATTTTCTAACTTAAACTATATTCTCAAACGTAATCTAACCTAAATTTCTTAACCTTAAATATATACAAAAACCTAACCTAAATTATAGTCTGAAATGTAGCCTAACCTAAATTTGCTAACTTCACCTATATTTTCAAAAGTAACCTAACCTACATTTACAAACATAACCTAAATGATACACTAAAACTAGCATTCGTTTATTTAAGATTCTTTTAAAATTATTCCAATTAAAAAATATTTCTGTCCAAAAAATTACATCACCAATTTTGTGGTGATGGGAACTCTTAGTTATTGATCTCAAATTAGAACAATTGCAATTACGTTCATCTCAATTCAGCACACTTTTCAAGACCTAAATACATACAACTTAAACTTGTTACACTCCAAGAAGTGTGCTTCCAAATAAACTACAAAAAAAAATAGTATAGAAGAGTGAAATCGAATAAATTAAATCACTCATAATAACTTAATCAAGCATTAAATTGCAACTAAACGAAACGAAATTATTACCTTTGATATAATTGATTCGAGATTGTGCATTTCATGGTTAGTTTAGCAAAGAACAAACAGAGATGCATTTACTTAGTGCGGTTATGGCCAACAGATTGGAAAACTGTACTGTTTTTTTT
>NW_017097145.1:23423-27363 GCF_001412225.1 Nicrophorus vespilloides
TGTTGTTGTTGTTGTTATTATTTTTGTATGTTTTGTAAAGCATGTCGTAATGAAAGAATGATACTAGTTTAACCTCATTTCGTGGTGATGTAGAAAATTTATTGTTGCATAAAATTAATTGTATTAAATTAACATTGTAAATTGTGTTGTAGAAATGAAATATTTACTTCCTTAAAGGAAATCAGTTGTTTCCTATTTGTTTGGTTTACTTGCATATCTATTATCATTGAAGAAATCTGCTCTATTTAATTTGTAGAAAATTTAATTGATTTATTCCTTTTTCATCTTTTGTTGTGATTAATAATTAAGCTTACTTTTGATAATTGAGATGATGAAAGTTGAAAAACTTAATTTTTGTACTTATTAAGTAAATTGATTATTTTTTTTTGTAATAAATATGAGTAAAATTTTAAAATTTATAGAAAAAAAAACTTCTAAAGCTGAAATAATTTTTTTTACTAAAATTTGAAAAAAACAAATTTTTAAGAAATGAAAAATTATCAACTTATTTTATTTACAAGCAACAAATATCAATTATAAAAATGATGTACAGTTAAATTAATAAATTTAAATGAAATTTCATTCCTTAATCGATCAAAGAACGTATGATTATTTTTTTTTATTAAATTATTGTTGGTTTTGGTTTGGTTTCAATTTCATTCATTTATTTTGTAATTTTTCATTTCTTAAATGTATTCCCATGGTTACGCATGTTAAACACCTCGAGTTTATTAGCAGACGTTTCGAATGAGGCGATTCTAATCTGGCCATGACGAGCCAGACTAATTATTATAACTGAAGATTTCAAATTACGCTACACAATGATGACCAAATTGTGCTTTACTCCATGATATCACTTATTCATATAATACGCAACGTTTTACGACTATTTCAACGATTTTCATAATATTATTCAATTATATTTAGATTTTATGCAATGAATACGAAAAATTTATATAACAACAAATTTCAATGTTTTCAAATAAAAAATTGGAAAATTTTAAACATGAAAAGCTAATTATTTTATTAATTAAATTTGTATTTCATTTTAAGTTAAATTTCTTAAAAATTATAGTCGTAAAACGAATTTCTTGACTATTATTTTTGGGACAAAATTTCCGATTACTTTCTTGAATTTTTTCATATTTTTTAGAAAATCCAATAAATTATTTATACTTTTTTTTCAATATTGATATATTTTCCTAAATACGAAAAAAGTTATGTAACAAAATGATACAAAAGTTGTAAATTTTTTGAAATAATTGTAAATTGGACGTACCGTACGTCGAAATGTATCTAACATCTACTTCAATTTGTCATTATATATTAATGATTCATAAATAATTAGTATTAATATTTACATTTGAAAAATTAAATTTGTTCATAAAATTTTGATTTCTTGTATATAATTTTTTTTATTTTTTTTTTAAATATGTATATAATTTTTTTTATTTTTTTTTTAAATATGAGTTCATACATTGAAAATGGTATGCGTAAGGAGAATTCGTCCCTAGTTATTAGGAAGCATTGATACGTGAAGAGGCCGCAAATTATTACCTTTACATTATTCTGTACAGTTACGTCTATTTTTTTTTCCTTCTATGCTTCAAATCGTTCCTCCTTGGTTTACTTCTTCTTCCATCCACACATAAATCGGTTTTAAGTATTACTTAACAGCGCAATTGATTGATTTTACGGTTTGAACTAATCAAAATTTCTTGGGAAAACAGTTGTTCTCGTCGTTTGTGGCTTTAAAAATAAATGAGTTTCATTGGTCAGAATCAAATTGATTAATTTTGATTTCAATCACAATTGAAGAAAAAATAATTGAGTAAAAGTTTCAATAGGTTTTAGTAATAGGTGCATTTGTTATACTTGTCAAGTTACTTGTCATGTTACAAGTTTTGTTGATTACAGTAATTTCGTATTTTTTTAGATAATAAAGGAAAATTGTTTAGTTACTTGTAACAATATATACATAAAGCTTACAGACTAGTCAATAAGCAATACTTGACAAGTAACTTGTAATAATACAAATTTTGTTGGAAACAGTAATTATTCAATTTTCTTAGATAATTAACGATATTTGATAAGTTACTTATACAAAAACATACTTAGAGCTTACAGTCTAGTCAATAAGCAATACTTGTCAAGTAACTTGTACTAACACAAATTTTGTTGGTTAAAGTAATTATTCAATTTTCGTAGATAAATAGGGACATTTGATAAGTTATTTATATAAATACATATTTAAAGCTTACAGTCGAGTCAATAAGCAATACTTGCCAAGTAACTTGTACTAATACAAATTTTGTTACTGTGACCAAGTAATTATGCATTTGTTTCTATAATAAACGATACTTTATAAGTTACTTGTAGTAATCAATGAGTAACTACTCAAATATCTTAGACACTTGTCAAGTAACTTAATATAAAACACATTTTTATTGTCAAAGTGGTTTTGTGAAACAACATTTCTTACACAATATACATTTGTCATGTACAATACACGTTACTTGTCAAGTAAATATATTAACCAAAAAACAATATTCATCTTGTTTATCTTCAATTATTATTATTATAATAATGACCATACTTGACAAATTACTTGCCAAGTACCAAGTGGAATTATCAAATTATTATTAGAAATAAAAAAAAACTATTATAAAATTAACAGTTAGAAAATGTTCCTTTCATATTTTCTATCGACCAAAAAAGTGCAAAATATTACAGTTATAATGTTTTTCATTTTGCTTGAAATCTAAAGAAAATTTGCATTATTTATATGTATATAAAAGCTGTGTCTATTAAAAAGCTATAAAACACTTATAATTAAAATACTATATAATTTGTAATTAAAAAAGAGTCATAAATCATATTTCAACCGTTGCAAATTTAGCAATGCAAATAATGGTTGCGTTTAACACATTAATTACAGTTTGTTATGGTAATCTCAACAAGACAACATAATTAAATCCATGCAATAACAACTGTTGAATCAATAGTTTCTTTTAAGAAGAAAAAACCGCTTTGAAATAATCTTGAAAAGTGAAGATTTGCAAAAAAAAAATGAAAACTTTGTAATATTAAGATCAAAATTTTCATAGAATGTTATGTAAATTTAATAGAATAATCATGAATTTTATATTTAGATTTTGTATTTTCTAAGTTACTTCATTAAGAATCTTTTGTATTATTAGAAGTACATTAATTTTTCAACAGTTATGAACAAATTGTTTGAAATATTAGAATATTTTTCTCATATTTTGAAGCATTTCATAAGTAATTAAAAAAAAGTAGGTTAATCGTTTAATATAAATAACTAAATTAACTGTAGTGAAGAAAATTTTAAAAATTAGGATATTTTTCTTGAGTTAATATGAAAATATTAGTTTGATAAAATTCAAGAAGATTTGAAAAAGTTTTGATTGAAATAAGCAAATTTTTATTGATCAGTTAGAAATACACCACTTCTTTAATTAAAATTAAGTTAAATTATGTAACATTGCTGTTAACTTCTAGTTTAATTATATAACTTCACGATAATCTTTGTTATAATTCAAGAAAAGTTAAAAAAAAACTTTGGATTGAAATTAGTCATTTTTTTATGATTAGTAAAAATACACCACTTCTTTCATTGACATTCAGTAAAAGTATGTAACATTACTGCTAACTTCTAGTTTAATTATATAAATTCAAGTTAATCTATTTAAAGCTGCTATTAATTTCTTGATTTTTTTTTGTAATCATATAACTTGAAGTTAATATAAACTATTCGACTATGTTTATGGTTATTTTACCTGAATTGGGGTTTGGTATCCTAGGTTGTGCTAAAGGTGTAACTGAGGTAGGATTCGTGTAGACCGTCCACGGTCCTCGCCAAGCTGAAGCAACTTCTGTCTTATCGCAGCACGTGCCACCAGCATCCGATTTGATCAGA
>NW_017097145.1:27373-30558 GCF_001412225.1 Nicrophorus vespilloides
AAAAAAAAGATAAACACCTCAAAGACAAGTGGAGCTTTGAAACGTTATAGTTTATAAGTAAGTTACGGTTTGCGCGCGCGACTTTAGAACCATCAAACAGATGCACTTTCCTAGCGTCTGCTCCAAACGGTCGCCCACCTTCGAGTGTTTGCAAATACTGTTATCCTCTTCTCCTATATATATCTCCCCCTTTTATTTTCGTGTTTTATATACTTCTATCTCCATTTTCCTATTCTAATGTTTAGCATTATCTCCGTTTCCGCTTCAATTACACAAATACACAAATACACACACACATACACAAACAATAATTCAAAAGGAAAAGATCGTGTGCTTTCTATACATTCCATCCTACATATTTGACAATGGATGAAATGACAACTGCAATGATATCCCATCAAAACGTTTGATACAAGTCAAGTTGTTTACTCTCATATTGAAGTTTTTTTTACCATATTTATGAAAACACGTACTTTCTACTAAATTAAACAAATAATTAACAAAAAAAACTTATTTTTGACAGTTGATAACATAAAAACTACAAATCTCACAAATGTGTTTGTAGTTTCATTGAAAAGCTCATAATTTTATCTTTAAAATGCGTATTTTATCATCTAATTGACTTTAGTGGTTTTGGAGTAATTAAATAAAATGTAAAGGTGTGACAAAAATAGAAAAATTAAAATATGCTAATCATTAAGTTATAATTGTTGTATTGGTAATTGCATAATTGATTGCTTATTTATTGTGTTATAATTAAAATATTTAAAAATTGTAATATTTTTAGAGTAATTCTGTAAAAAAACAATAAATTTTCAAATAATTAGAAAGAAATTGTGAAAATAAATTAAGTATAAAAATATCTTAATATTTTTTTGTAAAATAAAAATTGGATGAAAAACGTCTGATTCAAGTTAAGTTATTTACTATTTTATACTATGTTTATAAATAAATGTTGATGAAAATGTACTAAATTAAACAAATAAGAGAAGCACAAGTAATTGAAAGAGAACACAAGCTTAATTTTGATAGCTTATAATAAGAAGTCTCCAAATCTCACTAATGTATTTATAGTTTCATTGAATTGCTCATAATTATGTCTTTAATATGCTTATTCTTTGTTCTAATTGGCTTTTGTGGTTATCGAGTAATCAAATAACATGTAAAGGTGTGACAAAAATAGAAAAAAAATAACATTTTTCAATCATTATGTAACAATTTCTATAAATTAGTAAATTCCTAAGTTTTTTATTATATTATAATAAAATCTATAAAAAGTTTAATAATTTTTGAGAATAAAACTTATTTGAATATGTAGGAAAAAAAAATGTAAATAAAAAATTAAGAAAAAAATATTACAAATTTTATTACTCAACTTTGACAGCTCATAACAATTGAACTGCGAATAATAGGAATCTCTTAATAGGCTCATTGGAAAGGCAATATTTTTGTCTATATTAAATGTATAAACAACTTATATATGTAATATTATTTATATGAAAATTAATATTGTGAAATTTACACAAAACAATTTTTAGTAAAATAAAATTTTCAGTAAATAAAATAAACGTGTTGCATATTTGGGTGTAGTGTTTGAGTAATGGTCTGTCAAATATTGAATAGGAAATATGTGTTTTGGAAATGGGCTGAAAATTATTAGAGTGCAAATACTGGTTCAAATGGAAATAAATTAAAAAATGTAAAACCAATTCGAATGTTTAATTTAGAGTTTTGCATAATAATTATTTATATTTAAAATTAAAAAGAAAATTTCACTTTACATATTATAAATATGTACTATTAAATAAGGAAATAATTTTAGAAATTAATAATCTAAAAGTGAAATAAATTTATATGAATTTCATTTTTTCAATTACAGCCAAATTGATAAAACCACAGTAATATATGAATACTCATTACATTCCCCAATAATCTAACTTTTATTTGTATCTTTTGAATCCATTCAAAATACACCAATACTCGTTACATTCCCCAATCATTATAGCTTTAGAATCTATTATAGTTTACAGACTAAAATGTAGAAACAATTCTGCATTTAAACTTAATGAAAAATAAGCGGAAATTCGTTGGTAAGTGGTAATAGCAACGACGAAGACGTCTGTAAAACGCAATTATCAGTCCTGTTATCATTCGCCTCTTTTTACTTAGAAACTAGGTTCTTGTAACGTTCTCGTTTTCGTCTGCCTCGAAACGGTTTTATACGTCGTCGTCGATTTTCCTCATTTCTAATTCAATCCTCAGGTAAAAAATACAAGCAAAGAAAACACTCTCTACACACCACGAGAAAAGAAATAAACACACAAAAAGAAAAGCAACATCATTTAATTACTTATTTCCTTCTACAAGAAACATGAATGTTTATAAAGATACATACATATAGAAAAAAAAGCAAACAAATTTGAAATTATAAAGATGTTTTTTAATTATATGTAAATATTGTATAAAATCATTATTTTTAAATAATTATATAACAGGTATATCTAAACAATTTATTTGATTTATTTATTTATTTATTTATTTATTTATNATAGTAAAGTAATGATTTGGCACATTTAATTATATGTAAATATTGTATAAAATCATTATTTTGTAAAATAATTATATAACAGGTATATTTTTTTATTTATTTATTTATTTATTTATTTATTTATTTATAAATTATATAACAGGTATATTTTTATTTATTTATTTATTTATTTATTTATTTTTATTTATTTATATTATAATTTTTCACACAAAAACATAATTAGAAATTTTAAACTATTTTTATTTCATGTTTAGTTTCAAGAATTAAAATTAACGTTAAACTGGAAGTAATACAAGTTGTAACATTAAACCTGATTTAAACTAGAATAGATTTAAAGTGAACTGCATTTATTCATGTTTTGCACTTGACACTACTTTCGTTAATTACAACAATTGACAACAACGTTTCTAATTAGTATGAATTCCTTAATTACACAAAAATATAAATTACGTTTTAATCGATTTTTTTTAAATTAATCCAACTTTTTTCTATTGGCTTCTTTCTATTAACTTCATATTATTATTACCTAGATTAAGCGCATTGTACATAAAGAAAAAGCAAAAAAATACTATATTTATAAAGAAATATTAAAGGAAATGTACTTTTTACTAAATTATACAAATAATTGAAAGAAATG
>NW_017097146.1:0-7561 GCF_001412225.1 Nicrophorus vespilloides
TTCACATACAATTTATTTAATAAGACTTTAGAATGTTTCAATACTTACAATTATTGGTAGAAATTTTGTCGAATAAGGTAAAATAATTAAAATTTTAAGTAAATCAAGTTGGAGAAAGTAAATTTCAATAAAAAAATAGATTTTTATTTATAAATTCAACGCTTTAATTATTATTTAGAAATTATGAAAGTACGAAAAATTCTAATTTGGAAAAACAGAATTTCGACTTAAAAAATCAATTTTCAGTACGTTATACAAATTTAATCTTTTCAATAAAACAAATTTTATAACGATTAATTACTTTGATTTTATAAAACTATATAGAAAATTAATTATTTAATGTGAAATTATGAAAATATATAAAAATTTCAAGTTCAACAAAGCAAATTTTCAAATGCAAAGAAATTCATTTTACAATAGTTTTCATATTTTTTTTTATAAGATTTTCGATTTGATTAAACTGAAAATAGTTCTTTTATTTAAATTTAAAAATTTCTATTAATCGATTTGCAAAACACAAATTTTTAACGTATTAAGTTCCAATTTCTTTAAAATCATACAATATTAATCATCTTACACTTTAATTAAAGCTGAAAGTTTCACTTTTCTAACGAGCGCACTGGTAGCTTCTTTAAAAAAATTGTCTATATAATTACTGTGTTTTTATTTTACTAATGTATTAGAAATGTTTTGTCGTGTCCCGGGATTCAAATATCTCTGGACACTATGGAATATCTCGTAGTTGTAGTTGTATTTTGTTAAATAAGGTAAAATAATTAAAATTTTAACTAAAACAAGTTGGAGAAAGTAAATTTACAAATTCAACCCATTAATTATTTATTTAACGAGAAATTATGAAAGTATGAAAAATTCTAATTTGGAAAAACAGAATTTCGACTTAAAAAAAACAATTTTCAGTATGTTATACAAATTCAATCAATTTATAACGATTAATTACTTTGATTTTATAAAACTATATAGAAAATTAATTATTTAATGAGAAATTATGAAAAAATATAAAAATTACAGGTTGGACAAAGCAAATTTTCAAATGCAAAGAAATTCATTTTTCAATAGTTTTCATATTTTTTTTTATAAGATTTTCGATTTGATTAAACTGAAAATAGTTCTTTTATTTAAATTTAAATATTTCTATTAATCGATTTGCAAAACACATAATTTTTAACGTATTAAGTTTTTCGTGAATTTCTCTAAAATCATACAATTAAATCATCTTATACTCTAATTAAACCTGAAAGTCTCACTTTTCTAAGGAGTGTTTTTATTTTACTAATGTATTAGAAATGTTTTGTCGTGTCTCCGGATTCAAATATCTCTGGACATTATGGAATATCTCGTAGTTATGTCGTTGTGGAGTCCTAGTGGGGGTTTTAAGGAATGCTAGAGGTGAAGTTGGAGTTTTTATGATAATAAACACTTTATTATTCGCTATAAGATTATTAATAACTTCTAGATTACAGTTGCTAGATTTGTTACTAGCGTTTTTATGGGTCTAATTAGGACTTGGGAGGACTCTCTACTAATACTAAAACTAACTTGGACTAGCAACTAGCTAGGATTATGACTTTAACACTGATTCTTTCTGTATTACATAAACATTCTGTTATATAGTAGTGAATTAGCATAGTGGGAGTACAATTTTTAGTAAGGGAAGATATTACCTAACTTTTCGTAATCATTAGGCAATTTGGCAGATTTACAAATTAGTGGTAATTATTTTACCTTTGAGTTTGTGCACAACAAGGTGATTAACAATAGTGATTAAGTATAGTCGTTACACAATGATTAGTTATGGGATCTTCCTAAGTAGTATTTGTTCTAAGTCTCAATGACTTACATACATAAACATGTATAAAATAATAAGGGCTAACATAAAATAAACAATAACGGTTATACATAACAGTTTGTTGATTTTGTAGTCATTGCTTATAGATGTTGTCAGGTGGAAAAAGAGAGAGAGATAGAGAAAGGAAGTGGCAAGAGAATGAACAATAAAATAAAGCAGACACGGCGTATCCCTTGGCCCATTCAACATCGACCCAGACCATAAATTCTGCTTAAGCCCGTTGAACGCCTCCTCCATTTCCTCGCGGACTGAAGGGAGTACTTCGTTTGGATTAGTGCATATCTTGAGCCTATGTTTCGGAATTCACCCCGGAGACTTGTTGAGCGTAGAACGCCAAAAGACATAGACAGAGAAAGAGAGAGAGAGAGAGAAATAAATGCAACATTGACCTCTCGTTTATTTCCATAGAAACACAGAAAAAACAAATGCAAAATGAATAATAATGAAACAGTCTGGATCAGCTCTTTGTGTCCGCGTTGTAAAAGTGCATTTCGCTCTGCGTTATTATTATACATATATATATATTTAGAGGAAGGAATAAAGGGACTTTAAGCCCTTTCTATTTGGAGGGTTAAACCATCTGCGTCTCCTCGAAAACGAGCTTTACGTTAATTAATTAATTAACTATTTATACAACTAAAAGCTTTCGAACGTCTCACGACTCTACTAGTAATAGGATAATAGAGATTCGATCAGTTAATTATAGATTTAAATTATAAATTAACTTACTCAATTTTATAATTTAATTATTCTTTAAACGAAGGAGATTTAATAAAATATGAAAAAAATGTAAGAAATTGTATGTAAATTGAGAAAATGAATGTGAATTTCTTTACGAGAAATTATCGTTTATTTCCATTGTTTTTAATTAAAAAATTGAAAATACAATGAAATAAACCTTAATTAGTGACTAGTTCAACACATGCACTTTGTAAAGTTTTTTCAGTCATGTTTACAGTAATATCTTTTTTAATCACTTTCATTTGAGTTTGTTCTAATGTTAGTTGCGCAAGACTTGTCCTTTCTTCTTCAAATTTTCTCTTTTTAGTCGGTGGTTGATTGGTGGTGATTGAGGCTTTATTTAAGCTTTCCCATGGAATTCGGTATTGATGGTTTTGTTTATATGAAACAAAGAATTCAAAGAGACTTCATCGAAGACTCTTATTTTATTCCGGTTACAGTTCAGTTAAAAATTCCGGTTTACGGTTCGGTTCCGGTTCAACTCTCTGATTATAATTAACTGTAATTTATTATTATAAAGCCTGAACTGTGAAGGTTAAAGTGGATTTAGCAATACACGCAAATTACGTTCATAAATTGAAGAAACAATGCATTTCCCACCGTCCCAAAAGCAGTGAATATTTGCACGAGAGAAACGATCGTTTATTTGCTCATGCGGTGAATATGCATATAAAGCAAATACCCGAAACCGGCACATTTAAGGCTTATCCCTTTTTCGCGCGATCCGAACGAAATTCAATTTACCTGCCATAAAATAAATATCTGCATATTTGGAAAAATACGTTACGCCTCACCGCAATTCCGGATAAAAATACGTTTCGTATCTATCCACGATTGTTTTCGGCTCGATTGCTTTGATCGTAATTGTTCTGTTGCTTTTAATGGATTTGTATTTCTGATTCACAATCGAACGATGATGATGATGGCAATGGATACAGCGTTTAATCTTTTTGATGTGCGCCGTTGAACTAATGAACTCCGATCAAAGGATTTGCATGCATGTTTTACCCTACATTTTCTATCTTTTTTTTTCAGTCGGTTTCACGTATGGACTAACAGAGGGAGCGAAATCCCCCAAAACCTAGTGAATGAATAAATAAATAAACGGGGAAACGTGTGAGAGGGAAATCGAAAAGGAAAAAAAACGAAGCAGAATAAACATAAATAAATAATATTACGAGACTGCAAGGAGGGGATCAAAGCGAGCGCTTAAATATTTGACGGCTCGTTTTGAAACAAACGAATTGCAAATTATTCATACGAATAGTTTTATCTGATGAACAGAAACATTTCACTCAAGAAAACATTGCTTAATTCAATAATAATTCCATTTCATACACTAAAACTATTGACAGGATAATCCATCAATCATAATTATAGTAAATATGTTAAATAATATAAATGCAATTTATATTGATGTGAAACTACATAATTTATGAAACAAGAATAATAGGTGAAATTAATACTTAATTAATATTTAGAAACCCGGCGCATGCATCATTATTACCTGTTTTACAATTTATGTTAAGATCATTATTAAAAGTATGAACTCAATATACAATACAGTAATTATTAAGTTTAATTAACAAACTTAAGTGTTCTTAACGTAAAGAAAACTGAATATTTAAATTATAACGTTTATTAGTTAAAAACTAATTTTCTGTTATTAAAAGAGAAAAACTCGTGTTATTTGATAAAACCGAAATAACTGCAATTATGAAAACCCCATTCTCGTAAAAAAAAAGTTTAACGTTTGTCGGCAATTGCTTTTATTTCTAATTGGAATTTTCATTCCCGTCGCTGCATTTACTGTGTCGGGCATACTAAAAACGGCGTGTGATGAAAAATTTTTAATTTAGGAAAAAAATGGTAGTAGTTGTAGTAGTTTTTTTAAATTAACAATTTGCAGATTACATTGGGTTATTAAAAAATGCGCTTATTTTTGCAAAAATTGTTAATTCTGTGGTTATTTGAGCGCACGGGCGAAATTTTTAAAGTGTACATTCAAATATTTGGCTTTAATCCACTTCAGCAATGTTTAATTTTAATTAACTCAAAATGTTGCAATTACCTTTTTTCTCTTACGTGACAAAAGTTTAATTTGCGTTATTTTAATAGGAATGTTTAGCACTCTTTTATGTTCTGTTTTATAATTATTTTTTGAGAATAAACAAATTTATTGTAATCAATTTGGAATTATATATTTCGACTTCCACAATTTGCTTACTACAATTTATAGAGTTTTGTTAATAATTGTCATAGCAATTGCAAAATGTTTTAGCATTCATAACACATTTATAGACAAGGCGTCCTTAGCAACGTTTTTAAAACAACAAGAATTAACAGGCGTCTTTAATAACGTTACAGTTTCCATAGCAACCAATAAATAATCATTCTTAAAAATGATCATAGCATTAATGTTTCTACAAGATTTCTAGAAAATTATGCTTTTTCAAATAAAATATTGAAATATTTGGCTTAAATCCTTTTCAACAATGTTTAATTTCCATTAACTCAAATTGTTGCGATTACTTTTCGTGTCGCAACTTTAATTTGCATTGTTGTAAAAAGAATGTTTAGCACAATTTTATGTTCTGTTTTATAATTATTTTTTGAGAATAAACAATTTTATTGTAATCAATTATATTAAGTAATTCCATTTTTTGGAATTATATATTTTGATTTCCACAATTTGCTGTTTGCTGTTTTTTTCCAATAAAATATTCAAATATTTGGCTTTAATCATTTTCAACAATGTTTAATTTTCATTAACTCAAATTGTTACAATTTACTTTTTTTTCTTACGTGTCAAAAGTTTAATTTACATTGTTTTATATATTTCAACTACTACAATTTGCTTACTATTATTTTATAGAGTTTTTTAAATAATTGTTATAGCAACTGCAATATGTTTTAGAATTCAGAACACATTTATGATTTAAAATCCACAAGAATTAACAGGCGTCCTTAGCAACGTTACAGTTTCTATAGCAACCAATAATCCTTCATAAAAATAATCATAACATTAATGTTTATTTAAGATTTCTAGAAAATTATGCTTTTAATAAAATAAAATATTCAAATATTTGGATTTAATCCTTTTCAACAATGTTAAATTTTCATTAACACAAAATGTTGCGATTATTGTTTTTCTTACATGTCAAAAGTTTAATTTGCATTGTTTTAAGAGGAATGTTTAACACTATTTTATGTTCTGTTTTATAATTATTTTTTGACATAAACAATTTTATTGTAATCAATTTTATTAAGTAATTTCATTTCTTAGAATTATATATTTCGACTTCTACAATTTGCTTACTATAATTTATCGAGATTTGTTAATAATTGTCATAGCAACTACAAAATGTTCTAGCATTCATAACATAATTATGGACAAAGCGTCCTTAGCAACGATTTAAAATCAACAAGAATTAAAAAGCGTCCTTAGCAACGTTACAGTTTCCATGGCAACCAACAATCATTTTTAAAAATTATCATAACAAGATTGATGGTTGTATAATATTTCAATTCTTTTTCAAATAAAATAAATTGCATGATTTAGCATTATATGTTTTCGTATTTTATTTCTTTCAGAAGATAATAGATGGCATTTGACGGTTAAGGCAATATGAGAAATGGGAACTGCGGTTTTCGGTAAGAAAATGTCTGTTGCATGCGTGGTGAAGGATGGCCACGAGGAACTTTTACAAATTGCCGAACCATACTTTAGGAAAACAGAATGTGTAATAGTAGCATCATGCATCCTTGCAGGTATGTGCAGCTCCGCGCAATTGATGCCTACCTATCATCATTCCCTACAACGATACGTGCTCTTCGGCACACAAACACATTAAATTCCTAAACGTAATTGCAATCGATTCGCGTTTGATGAGGCCCCAAACTATAAACTGCGAACTATTTTCCAACCTGCCTGCATTAATATCTGATTAAGCTTTTCCCATTCCATCCCATCATCAATTTGATCCAAATAGTATTATCCGAAAACATCACTCGGACAGCAGTCCACTAACATAACAGCATCTGCTCCCTGTTTTATCGTTCGTTTTATTTTTCCCTTAGCTCGGATTTAATTAAACTTACGAAACGCACGCACGAACTAAAACTAGTTTACTTAATTAAAATAACAATGATCGTGTGCGCGCGCGTGGACCTCGTGAAGTGCCTGCATAAATTCAGTGGCGATTCCCAGGACGCTAATTACACTCGCGCGAAACATACACATTCGACGGAGAATTGCGGGGAGAAAATCAACAGAGTGGACGGAAGAAAGGACGTTATTAATGGCACACGTTTGGACCGAAGCTTTTAAACTTCCATCCAGTAAAACTTTCATCAACTTAAGCCAATAGATACACTTAACCGCAACATTTCAATTTAAACCAAACGAAGACAATTTCAATATCAATAAAAGTAATTAACACAATTAAGTTAATTAAATTAATTTACTTTAAACAAAACGAGAAATATGTATTAACAGAATGTCGATTGAATTGAAAAAGTTAAACTTGATTTCGAACTGAAATAATTTTCTGCTGAATATGAAAAAGAACTGAAAAGTTTACGAAATAGTTAAGTTATTTAAATTCATTTATTTTATGTTGATCTAAAGACATTTAAATGAAAACAAGAAATATGTATTAACAGAATGTCGATTGAATTGAAAAAGTTAAACTTGATTTCAAACGGAAATAATTTTCTGCTGAATATGAAAAAGAACTGAAAAGTTTACGAAATAGTTAAGTTTTTAAATTCATTTATTTTATGTTGATCTAAAGACATTTAAGTGAAAACAAGAAATATGTATTAACAGAATGTCGATTGAATTGAAAAAGCTAAACTTGATTTGAACTGAAAAAATTTTCATGAAAAACGGCGAAAAGCTACATATTTAGAATAAATCGGATTTGGTTAAAATGGATGCATGGAAAAGCT
>NW_017097147.1:0-82464 GCF_001412225.1 Nicrophorus vespilloides
CTGGGTGGAGCAATGGTGTAGTATGTTATGGGGTAAGTGAGGAATCTCTATATATAAATTCAGATTATTTATTTAGATTGAGACATGTTACAAAATTAATTATTTAAAGGTGCAATAATCTCAAAATATCAGTTCAGTTTTAAGTTTCTTTATTTGATTGATATAGTTGTATTACATTTGTATCATTAGTTGTTAGGTTTGTGGCCTTTTCTCAAAATATCTTACATATTATACCTTATATATTGGGTTCGACTTAATCATAATCTTATAGTCTAGAAAACACCCGCTCTTGAAACTATTTGCTAATATGCCAGGTGTTGTTTTTCAAGGAAATACATTTAGTCCTTTGATTATCCTTTAGTAATCTTTAAACCATAATATAATTTGAAGTACTAATAAAAGAATTTGTCCCATAGGCCGAAAGAACCAATACATTTTTGTTAATGCATCAGGTTTGCACTTTATAATATACAATTATTTAAAGAATTGTATCAATTTGTAAAGAAATATTATTTTTTGTTGAAAGACTGGTAAATTTTACTATTATTTTGATAAAAAAAAAGTTATGCCAACGTTCTGAATTTATATAAATTAGTTTATTATTTATTTCAAATTATATTATAGAAAGATAGAGTTATAAAGAAGCAACCCTTATTACATACTAACATTCAATTATTGAATGCGTTAGTTAAGCAGTCGCTTGTTTATGCATAAGAGAGTATGTGCTTAAATCACAGATAATTGAATCGGAAAGTTGCGTGAGATAATGTTCTCTGACATTGGAAACATTGTAATTTATTCTTAGAGGCCTGCGTTTCTTTTTACTAGCACGTTTCAGATTGGATACGTGTTACATGAAAAAAAAAATTAAGAAAGAAGAAGAACAAAACAAAAGAAACTATCAGCACGAATATCGCGATGGATTAAACAAAGTTAAATTTAATTATCATTAGAAAAAAAAAACTTCAAATTGAATGAATTGATATTTAATTGTGAATTTTTTTTTCACAAACAAGGTACAATTATTTAACAGCACTGAAAGCAATATCGTGTTGTTTCTGAACAGATATCAAACGAAAACACTGTCGACACGCATATTGACATGGATACCCTCTTAGTATATTTAACAAATTGAATACTATATGAATGATGAATACATGTACTGTTGATCAATCGTATAGTATAAATCAGGTGTATTCTAAGGGCTTCAATTTGATCATTCCGTTTGTACTTGAAAATATCTATAAATTATTATCAGAAATGAAAATTGTATAGAGTTGATTTTAAAATAACTTTATTATGAATGTATCTCAATCATCAATGTCTTTTAGAAATGTAAATTTGATAAAGTTGATTGACATAAAACATCTGTATTATTGGAATCATAATATCAAATCTTATATCAAAAACAATTTGTACAAAATTATCTCACCCATCTGGAATAATTTTCGAAATTTATATATTATGCAACAAATGTGGCTTTTTATCTGCGATCAGAAATTATGCTTTTTTTTTATGCCTCGTATATTTCAATAAAGTTGGAAAGAACAATTTACAAGATTTTAGATCTACACCTGCGTAAATGGTGAAAGTTATGGCAACGATCATATCGGAATGCAACCCTTAAAATGACCGTTCACAAAATTGTTTTATTTATTATGTAACAATTCTTAATAAAATAATACCTATAATTTTAATGTCCAAAATGAATTAGTAATTATAATAATTACAAAAAATAATAAGTATAAATGATGTAATTATTAATATTATATGTTAACTCTTTTATACAATTATTTACTTAATACAAAAAAAAATCAAGCTTCGATCAGTATGGATTCAATTATATTTGATTAAGTAAAACTAAATTTTAAAACTTTTTAGAAAATACCTGAGTATAAATTGTCCAGTTTTACGCAGTGTGCGGAACCGGATTGTAAGAGGTATTGCTGTAATACCTCCGGTCGATGATATTCACATCATTTGAAATATGTACGAGATGTTGGTGTAAAAGATGATAATTCGAATGTTTACTGTATAATAATGATAAAATGATATTAATGATTCACTTCCTACCAGCTCTAATGATATGAAGTTGCACCGCATTTATATATTTTTTTCTTCAAAAGCATTCGCAGAAAGAGTTAAAAAAAAATAATAATAAAGGAAAAAGGAAGGAAAGAATCAATATGCGCTATAAATAAGGCAATGTATTAAAGAAATTTATTATTCGGAACGACAACATTTATATTACATAATTAGCCATACATCATCTTGGAGTGTGCGTGGCGTTGTTAAGGATGTGGGATTATTGATGTCCGATGGGAACAGCTGGTAGCCGGAGGCGAAGCTGTCCTCGTGCAGATCGCGAAGTTTGCGCAAACAAAATATGATGGTCGCACATCATGGTCTCTCTCTACGTATTCGCATGAAAAGTATATCCGAAAATACACACGGAGAGATATAGAAGAGAGAGAAAGCGAAGAACGTTTGCGCAAATTCTATGTAATCCGTTGAATAGGCTAAGTGGCATGGACACGAGAATTGCAGCACCCGAATCCACCCTAGTTGGGTTCAACCCGCATCGTTTATATTCGAGTTTTATGAACGACCGTAACTCGTGCAATCAGATGAATGTGAGCAGGGCAAGACACAATTAAACAAGGAAGCCAAAGATAAAACGGAATGGAGGGGCTGGTGCCTCTATAAAACGGATTAAATTCGTTCGCTGATGATCGTTCATTCCATTGCAAATATTAGTCTTTAACGACGTTTCGTTTACATGCACAAAACAATTAATGTGTTCTGCACAACAAAATAGATGAATAGTAGAACAAAATTGATTTCACTTTAGATAAAACTCGTAGTACAATTTGTTTTCGTTACAAATTAAAAAGAAACGTAACTATTTCATAAATTCCTAAATTCACTTATCTGAATTTATAAATTAGTATAATATTTGTACTGTAGTATAAATATTGACAAAATAGAAGCTCCAATTACAATATTTGATATTTTTGTTGGGGGAATAAATGGAGGCAAAACAAATCTTGACCAGTTCGGTTCTAATAATATGTATTAGAGCGGCTCCGGAGCCGCATGTGGCTCTTTTGATGATAATTGGGGCGTGAAATGATGAAAAATAGAGATCGTTGTGCAACGACTTTTGTCTTGACATATATATCTTAAAAATGGCTCTTTGCTCCAAAAAGGTTGCAACTCCTATACTAGACTATACGTATTATCAAATTTATGAATTTCTATGCATACAGGTGCGTATTATGGTCCGAAAAATAGGTGTATTTTATTTACACACAATGCATCACAAAATGACTGAATATCATCAAAAAATTATCTTGGTTGAAATCAACATCAGTGAAAATATACACTTCATTCACTTTTCAGACTGAAATTATTGTCACCATCATGTAAATTTCTGTATAAACACGACCTTCTGTTTATATAAATAGGACTGGGACTGGGATTATGGTAATTTAAAAATTCTACGTAACATTTGCATTTATATAAAATGAGTAGTTTACAGTAATAAACTAGCTAAAAACTACAAAAAATATGTATATCTATGTTCACATCAACTTAAATAAATCCTATGAAATTTATATAATATATGCATACATTCTACTTAATAATTATCATAATTATCATGTACATTAATGTCAGACTACTGTTAAAGTCAACATGCAAATTGTAGTTATTTTATTTCATTCATAAATCTGTTAAAATTAATAATTAATTTCTTGTTTTAATGCATTCATCTACTTATATGAATTAATATTATAATATTAATAAATCTACAGATATTGAATATAAATATATTTAAACATAAAAAAAAACAATTAAATTCAATAATTATCAAAAATTGAACAAATCTAGTAATTATTAATAATTTAATAAGGTAGCTAACACTAAATGTGAATAAGGTAAAGTTCAATATTCTAATTGTAAAACCAAATATTTACAATGTAGAAGACAATCCAGTAAGACCTCCTTTAGCGTTTCCTCGATTAACGATAATAAAAGTTAATCTTAAAACTGCTTTGTTTAACGCTTGTTTTTACTAACTTATTCAAAAGCGTTAAACGAGGTTTTACTGTACTTTTACATGTTAAAGTATATGACAATTTTATTCAATACAATTTAATGATAGCTTTAAGTAACTTAGTTACATATCTTTAGAATAAATGCTGTGACTTTTGTTGCAATGGCTTTATGACTTAAGAATTTAGTGGAAAGTATGAATGAATCATCTTTTCTTTGTGTATGACACACTTTATTAAAAGCTGATGAATATTATTGAATTATTTACTAGAATGTAATGATCGATATTCAAGAATTTACATAAAATTCAAGCAAATATTGATATTTAATTTAATTTATAAATTATAAATCCATTAATTAATAAATTAACCTTCATGAAGGTCGATTCCTAATTATTAAACACTTCATTTAAAGCCACCACTTCAGCATTCTGTCTTCATAAGACAGATTGCTGTTAATTAAGG
Organism: Nicrophorus vespilloides; assembly: GCF_001412225.1. Taxonomy (NCBI): domain Eukaryota; kingdom Metazoa; phylum Arthropoda; class Insecta; order Coleoptera; family Silphidae; genus Nicrophorus; species Nicrophorus vespilloides. The sequence goes on from NW_017097147.1 coordinate 4,521, forward strand.
GGGAAAAAAATCCTTTAATTATAATTACGTTAAGAATAATTTATTAATAATTAATAACTTAATATTTTCAAATGCGAAAAATTGAGTATACAAAATTTAATTATTCTAAAAAGTTAGAACATTAGTAATAATATAATGAAAAGAAATATACATATTTTGTCCAAAAGTTTTAAATGTAAAAACTTACTATAAAATAAATAATTTGGTTAATAAATTACTACATAATTATGAAGAAACAAACAAAAAAATAAAGAACTTAGTATTAAAACTGGTTGTGCACTTTGGCATAGATAGTGTGATAGTATAAAATAATTTAAACATACATAAAAACTTTGAATGAAGTCAGATTCTAAGAAAATAATCAAAATAAGGAAAAAATAACATTCTGTACTAGTTTGATTAAGTGATCTCACTTACTGAATCTTATATAAATTTAATGAACAAGTATAAAGAAGTTATATTTTTGATCAAAAATTAATTATTTTTATTTATTCTTCTTTTAGCAATAGTCACAATCTTTAAAAATACCAACAGTCGTTATCAATTTATAATTTTTCTTAGGAAGTTTTCCTATTAGAAATCGAGTACGAAGTTTTTAAAACGTACGTATTTTTCGAATTAATGGGGTGTTAAGGCTTTTTACTACTAGAAAATTGACCTTCTTGAACCCTATTCTATTAGCATTATAATAATAATGGAAATTTGTTATGTACATGCTAGTAAAGGATATTGACCGAACTGTATATTTATGTTAGTATTAATAATATGAAAGGATTTTTATGTGGAAAAATAGTGTTTTATGTTTTTCCCCCCGGCATTGACGTGTTTATATGCACCGTGGCACAGCACTTTTAAAGATGGCGTTGGTGGTTGGGCCGCACTTTAATACGATATAAGGACATAATAAATCTTGCTGCTGCTGCAGAAAAAAAAGAAACAAAACGAGAAAGATGGAATAAAAAATATACAGCAGCGCACGGGCATTCTTATGCAATGCACTCAAGAATTTGTGACTCAAAATATGCAGGTGTTAAGTCGTAAGTTCAAAAGCATTTCAGATTACTCATAGCGCAGTAAGAAAGAGCAAGAAGCAAACCCAATACATCCAAGCATGGTTCTAATGGCTTCGTCAATGTCATGCGTGTAAGTAATTATTTCTCTAATGTGGAGATACCCTCTATGGAAGAGCGCACAGCGGAACGAAATATGACCACAAGAAAAACGAATGAGTTTGAGGGGAAGAGAGAGACAAAAAAAATAATGCAGTGGAGGAAGTATAAGAAGAAGCAGAGGAAGCAGAAGGATATAAAGAAAAGGGCCGGGCGTTTGCGAGATGAAATGTGTGTGTGGCAAGGAAGGACCAAACTGAGCATTTAATGAATTTCATTCTTGTGCCATTAACTTTTTTTTTGTCGTGTCCTTCTGTATCGCTTATATATCGCTGATTTATTGCGCCCTGTTTCTTTTCGGAACACATCGAATTATATTTTTCCTGTCCCTCTGCTTTCCGCATTTTCATACAAGGGAGGAAACGGACGGTCCAATTAATTTCCTGAGGGATATCATCAGCACTATTCGATGTGCAACAAAAAAAAAAACAAAACAATAAACAAACAGAAAAAAAAGGAGAAATTAAATGGAAATGCTAAAAACAAAAGCACTTACCTGCATTGTTTGAAACAGCATTGCGATGCATGGATGCGATAGTCGCGACATAATTTTCGCCTCCCTGTATAAATTTCGTATAACGTATTCCTCCTTTATAGTGCTAACATCCATAATTTTAATGGCAACCTGAAAGCAGAGAAACAAAACACTACTGTAAATGCATACGTGTTGCGAACGCCGGTTACGCAAGATAAGGGGCGACATTGGATTTGTTCGTTTATAATTAATTTATTCATTGTCTAGATGTGTTTTCTTTACTGTTCCGCTCCGGAAAATCTACAGTTCTGGTGTAGTAGCATTGTTGAAATTTCTGGAAATGGTAATTCGGCGGACAAAATATTCAACGAATTTCCATCAGTTGAGGTTCCCAATGAATATACTGTAGTCGTTTCAATCTTTTTAGTTTATTTATCACTTTTTATCATATTATGTAATTACATATAGTAGATAACGCAAACTATTGAATCGAATGAATTTATTATAAATTAGGAACTGAAATATTTAACAATAAATTAATACCTCGCATAGTGCGGGTATCGATGCCAATATACCGGACTGTTTGAAACTGAATCAAGTAGATATAAACCGACTTGACGGTAAAACGGAAGGTAAAAACGGCCTATAATTTATGTATACAAAAAATGGACAATTTTAATAGAATTTATTTTTATTTTGCTGAATTAAAATTTGGTTTGATTTGAAATTTTCAAACTGGACTACGGTGAATCAGAATTGATCAAAGACGGACTCTGCGAGGTATTGCTATATAATGTGTTTTTTTTTTAAATTAAATGTAATTTATTATCCATATTACGTTTATTTCTTAAATTTATTGAACAAAATAATTTATATCTTTAATTGCTGCAATATATATTTTTAGTTTTTTTTTGTGTTGAAATGTATGCAATTACTTTAAGCAGGTGTACCTACTTGTAGTACCTGCATAGATAGCTTTTGACTCAGTTGTCACCAATAATTCAATTGAAAAATAATATGTAAAAAAAATGGGAAAGTACAAAATTAAATAGTCTTCAGATTCTTATGATTACTGTATAAATTAAATAATTAACGCAAGATTTGAATTAAATAGAAAACACAGTTTTTAGTCTTCAGATTATAATTTTTTAATTGAATCATAAAATAGAAATGGCGGCAAATTCAAATCTTGCGTTAATATTGGAACACCCTTTAGTATATTATTAATTTTAAAAGTTTCATAGCAAATCATGAATTCAATAACAAGATTCTATAACAATTCAGAATATACTACCTTTTCATTCATAAATCAAGATAATAATAATCTCTTTATATCTTTAAATATCTTTATTACTTTTAATAACAATATATTATAGTTATTATAATAAAAACATGTGAAAATGGACGAAATAATCGAGTAATACTATTTCAGCACATTTTTCTAATTGATGTAATAAACTTAAATAAATTATAATTTATAATTGATTAAAAACTTGTTGGTATAAAATACTAAAAAAATATTATATGTTAAATAAATTTTATATAATTAAAAACGTTTGTAAAAAAGTTTTAGTTTAAAATAAGAAAAGTTAATTCTTAAGAGAAACAACGTTTTTATCGTTTTATTTTATAATCTTGTAAAAAAACCATTTTAGTATCAAATGTGAAAATTTAATAATTAAGCACCTTATTTATATGCATTGTTTTAGAGAAACTAGAATTCAACTATAAGTAAAATAAGTATATATATTTAAATAAAAAAGTACTTAAGGGCGACTGTGTACATTCCATGTTAGCAAGAACACGCATATTTGCGTGTTTTCTGCTCGAGCGTTTATTTTTTTATTCAAGTTTAGTCTCAAAAAGGCGTCAAGTAACAAATATTTACAACGTCTTGTCTTTAACTTTAATACAAAAAAACAATTAAATTTCCATACTTTTGAAATTTTATTCGTTATAATATGGAAGACGAAAGTATTTTATAATAGAAAATGTCTTTATTTTCTTATTGCATTAAAATATTTATATTAGTAAAAAATATAGTTAATTCATAAAAAAATGTTTAAATAATATAAGATAATCAACATAGATAAACGTAGAAATAAATAATGAATAAAGAGAGAAAACGGTAGGAATATAAAAGTATAGTACAAAGCAACTGAAGTGGTTCGATGTGATCCAATCTTATTAAGCAATGCACTTATTTCAATCAAAGAGTCTCTTTATGGAGAACGACCTGGCCTTTTTTAGGCAGTAATAAAAAAGAGAGAGAGATAGAAAGAAACGAAACACCCCGGCAGAATAAAACAAAAATATATTATGTTGAAATAGGAAAAGAGAGCCGTGCCGAGATAGGAGCAGTCATCAAACACGCATCAGCTACTCGGGATAAGTTAAAGGGACGTCGTAAAGCAGTGGGTCTGCTATTAAATGCAAATAAGAGATCGCGATAGAGGATTGGAATACCGGAGGAGTACAAAATTCGTTGAACTGGGTTGTAGTAAAACAGCTTTGCATTTAGAACAGGGCAGTCGTAATTATATGTGTTATGGAAACGGTTATATTCACAAAAAAAAAGAACGAAATAATAAAAATAAACGTCCGGTGTAATCACAATAAAATTCTCAATGATGTTAGATAGAAACCATTGTAGCAAATTATTTTTGTATTCCTTTAATTATCGCTATTATATTTTTTATTTTTCAGTTTCTAAAATTTCTTAAAGACTATTCATATTAATTGCTGCAACATATTTCTAATACTTTATAATTTTTTAATTTGTTTTTCTTAATCAAAAACTTCTTAAAGACTAATTATATATGCTATTAATTCTTCTTTTTAACAGATAGAAATAATATTAACTCATTATATTTGTCTATACTTTATATTTCTTCAATTTTCAATTTATAAATCTTGCCAAAATATCAGTTACTGAAACATATTTGTAACATACAGAAAAAAACAGTAAAATCGTGTATTTGACATATTTCTTGAATTTGATAAACTTTTTAAAAACTATTGATATTAGTTGCTCAAACATCTCTCTAATATATGGAAACAATAGTAGCAAACGTTATTTGTCTATAATTTATATTTCTGTAATTTGCTAATCTTCAATATCTAAGACTTCTGAAAATAATAATATTATCAATTTCTGAAATATTTCTCTAAGGTAGAGTTACGAGAAATTTTTGAAGGTTTCCGCGAAAAATTATCATTGAATTATAAAATGAAAAATGGAAAGTGACAAATTACATGGGTTAAATCAAAAACAACCACAATTCAAGAAGGTTGAAGAACTCTGTTCTAAGGTATGAAAATAATAAGAAAAAATTTATATATGCCTACACTTTACTTGCCTACTTTTTACTTTCTAATTCTTCTATTTGTTGTTGTTCAATTTATAAAAGTTCTTGAAGACTAATTATACGTGTTACCAAGACACCTCATTAACAAATTGCATTTGTTCATTACCTTGTATGAATAATGAGTATATTTGATAGATAATTAAATATGTATGTAAATATAAATTTTCAATTACATTATAATTATAATTACTATTAATGATTGCTTATTTAGCAAGAGTGAAATACGCACATTATTTTATTTATCACTTGCAACCCACCGACAGCTATACGAAATGAATAAGTTAATTACGAAATACCGAAAAAAAAAGATGTCATGACAGCTGTGAGCACATCTGTATAAGTAAAACATAATACCCTTTGAGCAATCTTGTTTTCGTGGAGAGATGATGATTGCACAACTGTTACATTATCTAGTGTTGTTGATATACAACTACTAAAAACAAATATGATTAATTACTGTAAATTAGAGAAATCTTTATTTTATTTGAAACTGCAGCACAATCTCGTATAGTGCCATTTCGAACAGTGCGGATTCTCTATAGCATGGAAAGAAACTAAATTTTAATTGGAAAATATGAGAATTTTCAATCATTTATTTTATTAATAAAAAAATCTTCTAATGGAAAATATTCCTAATATTACTGATATTATTTAATATGTGCTAAAAAATGTTGCATTTAACAATCACCAAATTTTAATTATTCCTATTAGTAAAAATAATTAAAATTTGGTGCTTGGATATAAAAAAAAATCTACACTTTTGAGCTGTATTAATATGCAGATCATGTAATAGATTTAATTAAATTGATGCTACGACCGATGACGTAACTTTATATATTGAACATTAATATATTTTCAGGGACTAGTAAAGTGCGCCAAAGAGAGAGAGAGAGATATATTGCTGCTAGAGCGGATTCCATTTTAAAATTGTAATCCTTGGGAAGGGAAGTGACTCCTTTATTTATTTATTTTTTTCTTCTCTTCTCTTATTTCTTCCACAACCCTCACCCACCACGCTGCACAATCTCCTTTTTGCCACCACCTCTACGCGAAATCTACGTCGCAACAATTTGAATATACGAAACACGCTATTTGTAAGGCCGTCGTTGAATTTAAAATTTAATTCGGAGCACCAACCCCCACCGATAAATCGGCGACTAGAAGGGCGTTCGAATTAGATCCGCCGCTGTGCGCTCACTTTTGTCGGAGGAGGGTCGAGTCGAGGCACCACGGTGAATATTACAATATTTTATCCTGTCGAACGCGAAAACTTTGCTAATAGTCCAGTTTATACGATCCTTCGACAAAGATTTTCTTCCCCGTTTCATGATGATGTTGCAGTTTATTTTTTCAATCAATTTATACATTCATACTGCTTGCTAAAAAACATATAGTCCAGAAATATCCATTATTAACTTATACTAAACTCAAATTCTTTATGTAGAAAAAGTATAAAATATCTTGAACTTGAACGAATTGATTGAAATTATACCACCTCAGTAAATAAGATTACACTAAGCAACCGTACGTTAATCGCCATTGCTATAAAATGCATACAATAAATATGATTTAGGACACACTTGAGAGTAAATTTTTTCGGATATTTTGTCCTGAGAATAATCCCGTGTAAACATTGCAATGTTATATAAATACTTGAAAGCCAATATATTATTGAAAACAGCTTTCCATGAAAATTCACGTTTCTCAATCAATAATGATTAGAAAATCATAGTTTTTTGAGAGTCCAATAAACTGATTGGATTATATTTTTCATGGATACATAAATGATGAGCAGGGTTAAGGGGTTGAATTCTAATAATTTTCATGGCTGCTTGGATGAGGTGAATTACAATATTTTTCGCACAAGATGAATGGGGTAGAAACTGTTTTTTTTTCTTGGATACAAATAATTGTAATTGCTTAATTGCCTCATTACCCCCAATAATTCACATTAACCCCATTTGGTGTAATTTACCCAGGTTCGCCGACCTGCTCTAGTAGATACGTTTCTTTTCTTTCGGTCGAACGTACACAAAGTTCATACTGCGATGTTAATTATTTTTGCATGAAGATTACTTGAACAAATGTCAGTTATATAATAAAGGTGTTACATACGTTTCAATTCATTCGCACGAACGTACACAAAGTTCGTATATGTGAGAAGTTAGCACGATATTAAATAATCATGTACGTATTATCGAATGTACATGATGTCTATAGTTTTATTAAAAAAATGTATCGTGATAAAATTATATTAATTGAAGAAGAAAAAAATGAAATGAAATATTATTGATGCTACATGCAAAATCAAGTGTAACAATTCTGTCATACTGTCAATTTCTTTGTCAAAGATATCGACATTTTTGTTGGTATTTAAGGTGTGATTAGCACTAACATATTTGTATTTGATCATTTTTTAGAAATACAAATAAAATCTATGCTTTACACTGATCATATTTTTTAAATTATTTCTTAAAGAAATATTCTAAAAAAATAATTTTAAGTATTACAGTTATCTAACAAAATGTAATATTTATGAACTTGCATTAATATAATTAACCTACATTAATTAAAAATAATATTATATAAAATTTGAATAAATATATTATTGTCACATTTATTTTCTAATTGTTCATACATTTAAAATGTATAATAAATATTAAGTAAATAATCTACTCAAGTGTATTTAACATGAAAAATGATCGTTTTACCCTAATTGCTTTTTAATATTTCATAGATGTACATTATATTAATATTTAAATCATGATAAATAAATAAATATATTTTTTTATATTATCTTTATGCTACTTAGGTAAATTGCCTAGAACTTTTCAACGCAATTTAGTAAATGTTCATAAAAAGTATATTGTTAATAAATATTAAGTTTAACGTTCGCGAAATCAAAACGTCGGAAACTAGTTTCAGTGCTGCGAATTACGTGTCAGATGGTAGAAAGAAAAGGAGAACAGAGGACGGATACTTTATGTACTGCAATAATTGGACCTCAAACTTGCAGGATGGTGAAATAAACGAACTGGATACGTATTTATTTAGCTCTTCCTAAAGCGAGTTTTGTGTATATAAATGTACATATACAAGTACAAAAAAAGAAGAAGGTTGCATGTGTGTGTGCTTAAATGTAAGTGTTTATGTGTGTGTGAGAGAGATGAGAAATAAAAAAAGAGGCCACAGTGAAATAAAAATTCCACTATTCACATATATTTCACGCATGGAGACATATAGGAACAGGGAACGTTAATTTCCGCAAATGCACCCCACCCAAAAAGCCCTTTTCATGCCGACTTGTTCACTGGAACCGAAGCTTTATTCCGGATGCGATTTTTACACACAGCATATACACGCTTTTTAATGCATTGCTAACTATTTTTTAATTCCGCGCATCAAACATACCCCGGTTTTATAACAAACCGAATGCAAAAGCACTACTCTTTCACATACATTTCCATTGAAAAACTAAAACGAACAAAAAAAAAAAACAAATAAAAAAAAAACGACAATACAAAAAAATATATACTGGCGGTGGGCCGCGTAAAACGGAGTGACGAAGACTTTTCCCATCCCATTCTTTACTTTTCTTTTCTTCATCTACGTCTTCCTTCAGCGAGAGCTCTAACATTGTGCTGAACGTATCTTCATAATAAAAATTCGCTGACTCCAACAAGGGCCTCGCATTTCAGGTATCCAAACGCGCGCGCGACAAAGGGCTCCGAGCATCACAAACACGTCTTGTGAAAAGACTTCTTGAAGATGTCATCGTATGAATGAATATACCGTCTGACGTTCGTTGCCTTCCTTCTAACTCCACAGTCCTTATGTCACTTTCATAGCTCTCTTTTCATTCCGATTGTTAGTTGAAATGAATAACGCATTTCTCCATTATACTTCATCTTGTAGGCCCTTCGGCCTAAATCCACCGACAAACATCGTAATGCATACTCCGTTTCCTCCGCAAGAGCATACATAATCTTTTTAATGGATTCTTTTGCCATCTTAATGAAAAATTTCCTCATCCCGTTTGTCACAAAAAAAGCGTAACTTTGTTTTCCATCCTTGCACGACTCTCGTCAAAACGGCAAAGGCAAATTAGAAAACTCAGATGAACAGAAAAAAAGACTGTTTGTTTGATATTTATTTTGCAATTTTGTGAAAGTCGACCATTTATTTGAATCAATTAATTTAAAATCATTGAATAATTTATTTTGTTATATTACAAATAATTTAGTTCTTAATTTATTATTAAAATTCGATTTTTTATACAAACAATTTAAATTATCATTTAATCATAGTTTTATGTTTTTACATACATAAACCTTTAGAAATTTATTTATTTTAAACGTATGTCTACTCATATATTGGTAATTCCTAAAATATGAGTAAATTTTATTATTTTTTTAAACAAATATTATTAATACAAGGAACTTTCTGCTTTCTTAAAAGCAGTTTTCTTCTTATAGATATCGTGCATCGTGCATTAAAAAACAAGAAATGGAAGTAAAGGTTTTTCTCAGTAATATAGTGCAGTTTCGCCTATATTCCGGACTGTTTGAAACCGGACTAATCCAGAGTTATAAAACCACATAAAATAAACTGCACTATAACTTAATTATATACAGAAAAAAACTTATGTACAAAATATTTTTTTGTAATATTTTTTTTTAGAATTTCTTTCTATTTTGTTCAATTAAAATTGAGTTTATTTTGAATTCTTATTATTTATATACTGTTAATTCCGCTTAATTGGGACGCATCGTTACTAGTGCATTTTGTGCCGATTAAGCGGCTGACCCTAATATTTTATTTAATAAATTGCACAAAATAAAACAAGTCACAAAACATATTATAAAATTGTATATGTACTACATAATAGAAGATGATTTAAATTTGAAACAATAAATATTTATGTATCAGGCGAAGTCCATCCATGGATGTGGTGATGTGGTGGATGCGTACGCAACATTTATGGACCAGCGCCAATGGGATTCACACACGATTACTGTCCCTATTAAACGGAATATTATCCCGAAAAGGGGAGTAAATTTGTGTTATTTCCTTAGTTTTGTTTCAGTTCTTTAGGATTTTAAGCGGCTGTCCCGATTAACCGGAATGGACTGTATTATGAATCCGCACTGATGGAGGCCGCACTATGCTGGTATTGCCAATTTTATTAAAAAAAACATTTAGTTTAGTATAAATATTGATAATGTGATGAAATTTAATAATTATAATTGGAAAGACGAATTGGATTGGTATGAGATTGCGTCGTTTCGCGGTTGGTTTTCCCAACCAGAAGTTATCTGTGTACAGTTCTACTCGATGTGCAAGTAAATTAAGACCAAAATCGGTGTTTGTTTCTGCCGTTGCGGAATAGTAATTAAAATAATAATTACGGCCGAGGAACTGGGAGAACGGTTGGTTGGTTGGAAAGAGTTACAGCAGTTCGGTGGGAAGATGAAGGGGTTGAAAACGTGAAAGCGTCCTCCTCGAGACGAGAGTTCTTCTTTATATGCTTTCCTTTGCACGCAGAACCTCCACCAGAGGCGGCGGCTTCGTTTAAATTAGATTTATTGTTCGTTCTGCTAGAACGGCGACCATTAATTGACTTGTGGCAATATATTTGTAATAGCGAACGCGAATCGGCTATTTTAATTTAAAATTTACATATCCTCTTCTCCTCTTTATACGTGATGCTCTCGACTTACATTGCATACAGAAATCGAAGAACTCGACGGAGGATGCCGGCTCCAAAATGTAAATTATATTAAAATTGATTAGAGCTTGCATAATGGGTACACGGTACTAAAAAATACGGTGACTCTTGCACAGCATCGGTACACGCTATAAAATGTTTCCAGATAGCTTACATTTCGTACGTCAATACTCCATCACTACGTGCTTTATTTTCTTTACTCGTTCCTCCTCTCATTTCGAGCATCTACTTAAATCTCCAACGTTTTACTGTTATAAACAAACACACTAACAAGAAAACAACTTACATATAGTATGTAAACAAAAATCTTGCTTAAATAATTTCATGTAAAAAAAACATTTTACTTGAATAAACTAGGTGGTCCGATATTACATAATATAAACAAATAAAACAACTTCATCTGAATTGTATTTTACATTATTTACATATTATTAAGTAATATTCTTCAATATTTGTTATATAACAATAACAATTTTACTAGCAAATTCTAAAAATACCCTCATAAATAAATGGTCATACAAGAGTTTATTCAATACAATTAGTTTATGTTATATAATAATTATATTTATGTAAGGTTTACAAGGTTCAATTTTTTTCTCATCTAATTAATTATATATTTATACAAATGTAATACTAAAATTTCTCAGACGCCACGCGAGTAATGATGTTACAAAAAGCGCGAGTAACGGAGCATTAAAAAGCAAATGATCAACAATGTCTTTGTTTTGCAAAGGTTTGATGTCAAAATGTCAAAAAACATTTTTTTTAACTAGAAACCCAAATAGTAATAGTTTTTTTTCGCAAAACCGACAAACCCTAGGTAGAAGTATTACTTTATATATTATTAAATTAAACTATTATATAAATCTTTTGAAGAAAATTATTCATATTAAAATATTGTAAATTATTTTTTATGTACTTTTGACATATGCTTTCAATGTTAGTATTAAATAACACTTAGTTGCAAACCGCACTTAGTGGATATAATCTTGAATTCAAGTACTAAATTCCAGAAATACCGCATAGTCATATATATATATATAGTGGTTATCAAGGGTTCTCCCCTAGAAATGTCAATTAGTTGTTACGTAATACGATCCAAGAGTGCAATTGACTAATGTTACTGTCTTATAATTGATTTTGTATTGAAAATTAAATATTTCTTATTAGTTTTTAATAATACTAATAATTTATTGGTCAGATAAAAATGAACGTAAATCGAATATAAATATAAACAATAATTAACTAATACATCTGGTCAAATTCTTTATTACGAAAGTACTTATTCTTTCCTAATTTTAATATTATTTGTAATTAAATTCCTTATAAAAAATAATTAGTAACTTTAAGTTTCATATATTTTATAATGAAGTAATAAAAACAGATGATTTATTTTTTTTGTTTTAAATTTCAACTCTTCATGATAGTAATCAGTTCTTTAATAGTCTATTGTATGTAGAATTTTAGATGTGTTAAAAAAATGTTAGATACATTATGTAACATTTAGTTACGAACCGCACTTAGTTGATATGATCTTGAATTTAAGTAGCGAAGTAGGAGAAATAATAAGGGTATTCCCCTCGTACAATTGACATTTAAATTTTACTGCATAATACAATTTTATTTTCATAATTATGTTATACTTTATTATTGTTTTCATAATGCTTTTAAAAATGTTCTAAAATAAAAATTAATTCAAAACTTCTTTACATTTTTACAATTATTTTAATAATGTCTCTCATTTATTATTTTGTTGAGTCGTATTATTATTAAAGTAAAGATTATATTTTCAGTATGAAAAAATACAATTATTTTTGTAATCCTAAATTTATTTTTATTAACATATACATGATAAAAATTGTTTGTATTTGCTTTTAATAATCATAATAATATAAATATCACAAACTGTCTACATCACAAACTATCAATTAAAAAAAAATCACAATTTTTATTTGAATAATAACTATAATTTACTTTTTTATAACTTATGTTTTTTTTTAGATAGGATCACAGCTAATTACTAAAGTTATTACTTTTTTTAGCAAAGTTTCTCTGTCTATTTGTTTTATAATGAATATTGACAATTAACAAAATTATCCTAAATAAAATTAGGATTGAATAAATACACACAGAAACAATTTTCATTAATTTCAATTTATTATTTAAAATTACTATAAATATTTTTTTTTAAGAAAATTTATAAATTATTTCTTCTAAGAAATATATAGAAATAGTAAATTTGTGCATATTATTTTGTAATAAATTAATTTAATATACAGTGGATCCTCGCTTAACGAATTTAAACCGTTCCAAAATTTCCGGTATTTCCCGACAACCAAAATACCGTCAAATAATAATAATAAAAGTGTAGCACAAGGTTACGCTACGAAATAATTGAAAAATGTTATTGTAAAAATTTTCGATATAGTCGGGATTTTGATATACTCGGGATTATGGTTGTCGAGATTCTGATACAGTCGGGATTATGGTTATCGACATTTTGATATAGTCGGGATTTCGAATGTCGGGATTTCAATAGACGGTCTTTCGGTTGTCGGGCTTACGATATAGACCCGAAATACTCGTATAGTGAAACATATTCAAAATTACACATAATATGTGTACACAAGTTTAAAAAATAATGTAGCAGGCGCGCAATCTAGGACTTCTGTTCTCATCGTCACTCGTTATGCGAAACGTCGCACGTTAAGCGAGTCATTTTCTTACAATTCATTTTGCTCGTTAAGCGAAATGCTCGTTATGCGAGGTTCCACTGTATACAGTTTATCTCATGTATATTATTTACAAATATTGTTATTTACTATCCAGAATCGTAAAATGTTATGACTAGATATTCCAATAAATAATTATGATAAAGCTGCAATGAAATCGATTAATTAATTTAATTACTAATAAATATCAATTTTAATGCCCCTAATTTATTAAAATCGCTGCAAATAGTAATTTGAATGTTCGAATAAATAAACTTGGGATTAAAATCAATATTTTTTTTTCTATTCTTCACTAACAAACAGTTTCCACGTTCAATTTAGAATCATTAAATATATTGATTAGTGATTGCAATAAATAATTAATATAAGGCTGCAATGAAATCGATCAATTGAATTAATTACTAATAAACTGCAATTTTAGCATTTATAATTTAACATAATCGATACAAGCTTTTTATATAAAAACAAATGTTGGAATAAAATTATAAATAAACTAATGATTAAAATCGATCATTTATTTTTTAATTACTGATTATTATTGTTAAATATTTTAAATGCATATTTTAAACAATATACATTAAATGAAAATAATAAACTAACTCAATTACTTGCAAAGTAATTACAACTTTTATAGACTTTAGTTTCAATAAAATAATAAATAAAAGAGGATTAAAATCGATTAGTTTTTTTTTCACTTTCAAATAATTGCAACTAGGAAATAATTTCCATTTTCAATTATTATAAATTCCTTAAATATTTTGTCTACAAACTTAAATAAAAAAGAAACTGTACAATTTTTTTACAGTTTATAATCAAATAACAAATTGAAATGATTTTTTTATTTAATTATATAAAATTATTAATAAATCTTATTTTTTATAATTTATAATATAATAAAGGCCATTTTATAAACAATGCTAAAATAAGATTATATAAAAACTAAATAAAATCAACAAGTTTTATTTATATTTTTATACTTATATAATTGAAGATTTGTAATCAACAGTAGAATACATTTGTAATAAAACTAATATTAATTACCAATAAATATAAATTGTGCCATTTTCAATTAAAAAGAATCAGTGCAAATTATTTTCCATTAACAAAATAGTTTTAATATTCTTTACTTTTACTATGCATCTCGGATTGTTTAAAAACGGACTAATCGAGGAATGAAATAGTTTTAAAAATAAACTGTATAAAAAGACTTATCACACTATGCGAGGTGTTTATATGCTTATAATACACTTTTTTCAATCTTAGCTTTAAATTAATACAAAAAAATTGATTATTTTTTATATTCTTCACTTTTACTGTTTATCTGACCAATCAAAGAACCAAATAATTTTAATAATAAACCGTAGAAAAAGAAATAAAAACGATCATTTATTCATGCAAAACATAAATTTGAATACGAATAAATCTGGCTAAAGGGATTCGACGTAGTTTTTTCCGTTTGTGTACAATTTTTTAGTTATTTTTGAATTTTTAAAACCGGATAGTAATGAATCCGGACTGATCGAAGCTAAGTAGTATGTGAGGTATTGTTTTAAATGATTTTTACTAAAAAACAGTCTTCACTTCCAGTGATTTTTTTCGTTCTCTTTCTCACTCTTGTTGTTTCCTGCGAAAAACCGCAACAACAGCGCAGGAACATCAACGGTTGCCTTGTTTCTCGGAATTGCAATTATTTACGTGTTAAGTAAAACATCATGACTTTGCCCGCAGTATTATTGTTTGTTTTTGCTAAGAAGAAGATTTATTGGACACTTGTTTGAAAATATATTTCAAAATACATTATTTTCATCCGTACGCATTGCATATCTTTTTTTCTCTATTATTCCAGGTGGAGTATTTCGAGCACTTTAAAGTCGTCGGCGGGAAAGAAAAGAAAAGTGTCAGTCGGATAAGGAAAGGATAATAAGACGTCTAGGAGCGTGTTGATAAAACAAACCCGTCGCGCTTATGGATATATTATTTTTTATCAAAGGGAAGAACGTACACATCACTAGAGAGTGAGAGAAAAAAAGTCCTTGTTCCTATCCATATGTTTATTTAGGCGTACGAAATGAACTCCTGGGGAGGAGTATGCGTTACACGAAAAGAGAACGACAACGATCCTGTCTTCTCATCGGTGGAAATAGTGTTGTCGTTCAAACGCGCACACACGCACACACAATTTCTATTTTAGAGTCGTACTTATACCGCCGCTTTTCTGGTGGTATATTTTTATGGTGGAAATATTTGTATGTTCCATTTGACGACACATAACATCTCTCCGAGGATGATTTATATTGCGGCATGCACGATATGCAAATTGCCGTTCACTCACGAAATATTGATGATGCATTCTACATCGAAAGCGCGTAGCTTTATATATTTTTTTCTTGTCGATAAATGCATATTTTTCGCGAAGAAAAATGAAAGTGAGATCGTATTTCCGAGGCGAGATATTAAATATTTCAATTTGGGACGAAACGATTATATAGTAAGTAGGCAACATTGAGTGGGCTCAAAAATGCTATTCAGAATGTTGATATTCAAATATACCTGCTTGAAGCCACGAACACCCACCGAGCGGAATCTATAAACCATCGTGTTCAGTCATCCAGGTAGCTAGCTATAAAGATATTTGATAGCGCCTTCCTATTATTTACACAAGCAGCTCATATTAATGGACCTATTTATATCGACTTTGGACTAAATACATCTGAATTAGTAGTAGTCATTGTATTTATTAGACGGTTTACCATATACCTGACCGTCATAAATGAAGTCCTTCAAACTTGTATATTTTGTTTGGTATTAAGATTTATTTCATTGGAAAGCTTTGAATTATTCAGTATTGTTTTGTCTGTTTTATATATTTACTGTTAATAAAGATTTGGTCGTTAGCTACAAGTATAAATCGATATTATCACTTAAAAAAATCAATAATAATATAGTCATATAAACTAATAAAAGAAAATATTTATATAATCACATTGAAGAAAAAAAAAAAACTGTTACAAAGCCCTATTGATCACAGGACTTTTTGCCCCATCTCCTTATTATAATAGTACCATCATGTATTCAGTATATTTACTATTAATTACCAAAGAGTATCAATCATCAATTCAACTACTTTATTGAAAAACATTGTTTAACTTTCGTAAACTGTCAAACATATAGAACCATATGGAAGACAAACGGGTTTTTCATTTAGATTTAACCCTTTGCTACCTGCACATAGTTAAAATTTAAAAACTATTGGATTTCTTTTAAAACACATTAAAATTAAGCTGCCTACAAATTTTTATTAAATTTCAGTAATATTTTCAATTGAAAATATTATGGTACTTTTTGGGAAAGTAAAACTCAATTAGTGTTTCCAATTGCAAAACAAATCATTTTTGTATACATTATAAAGATTACATTAAGGAACCAACAAGTATATAGGTCTGTTTCACGTCTCTTTATAATTTAAATAGTGACATAATAACTCAACCGTCAGATGATTGAAAGGGTTAAAATACTTAAAATATTCGGTTTAAATAACTAAAATGTTTTGAATACATAAAAAGTAAAAATAAATATAAAGTGCTATTCTCTATATATTTTCTCAGCTAATTATTGCAATTATATAATAATTACAACAAATGTTACAAATTACGTCTCAAATTAAAGCGTATATTGTTCTGAATTTAAAATTAATTCAAAAATAATTTAAAGTCCAGACTAAAAAAGTATATTATAAGCATATAAACATCTCGGATCAAACTAAATTTAAATTAACAAAATAAATTCTACAAAAAGAGTGCTAATATACTAATAAATACTAGGATTGACCCTTTGACAATAATTAGAGAAAATAAAAATTAGTAAATAAATAAAAATATACTTATTATTATACATTGCATCATATTTAGTATCGTTAAATGTTATGACTAGATATTTCAATAAATAATTAACATAAAGCTGCAATGAAACCGATCAATTAACTTAATTACCAATAAACTGCAAAACGTTTCTCATTTCATATAATTGATGTAAACTAGTTACTATTCAATCTATTACATGTACTTTATAGATCGATTTAATCATAACAGTATCATGGATATAGAACATTGGGTTATTACAGACAATTAATTTCAATCGATTTATTAAATCATATTTGTTTTCAATACTTACATAATCTTTTCAAAATTAACAGTTGAAAATTAGTATAAATGGATAATTTTCTATTGATAAAGACATTTTAGTTATTGATATTTTATAAATCAATATAAGCATAAATTAATTATTGATAGATTTTTTACCTATAAATAAAGAAAATAAAATCAACCATAATTTTAATGAATATATTTGAATTAAATACAAAACATTTCTTTATTCTATAACTAATAATGTCAGAAAAAATAATCTGAATAATTGCAATCAGTACATTCATATGATTTTGTGAGAAACACAATATAACAATTAATGTAAAAAAAAAGTTGATTTCAATAGAACAAAAACTTCGCTACTATTTAAAACAAGCAACATTTTCTTTTTTATTGTCTCAAACTAATTATTTTCAATATTAATGTAAAATTTTTAGGATGATTTTTTAACAATATATTATAAATTTGTTGATATTCGTTGCAACATTTCATTAAATTTTGTGGCATTGTATTTATTTACTGTCCCCGTATAAAAAAAAAAACGAAAAAATGCTATTCGCATGCAAGCGTCTATTCGGAGTCGTTTACGTTCTTTTGTTTCAATATTGAAATTTATGGAAAATCCTTTTTCGTACAGATATGTGGAAGCAGTTGCGGATATTCCTTCCAAATATCTATCCAAAATTGTACCAAACATTTTTTTTTAAACTGAATTCAAACTTAAATTTTTTCACAATCCAAACAGTGTGTCATCGCGTCTTAGTGATAAATTATCCTAGTTATTATCGGCAATTTTCTGTAATCAAGTTAATAATTTGGAAAATATTTGTTAAATTTTTAAACCAATTTTTGAGTACGACTTTGAATTATATAATTAATAATGTGAATTTCTTTATAAAATTTACAAATATCTGCAATCGATTTAAAACATTTGATTCTATTCTTGGAATTAATTTACAGTTTCATTTTCATCACCTCTAATTAATCTCGCATTGAAAATATGTTGAAAGATGGTTTAGAACGGAGAAAATTTATGCCAAGTAAGAAAGTTTTGCAATCCATTTTGTTATTAAAGGCGCCGCAAACTGATAAGGTTTGTAAACCCCTTGTATAGAAAATGTTATATTTGTCTATATGGAGTTGTGTCATTTATTATAAGTTTTTTCTTAAATCTAATGTAAATCCATATTTGT
This sequence comes from Nicrophorus vespilloides, assembly GCF_001412225.1. NCBI lineage: Eukaryota > Metazoa > Arthropoda > Insecta > Coleoptera > Silphidae > Nicrophorus > Nicrophorus vespilloides. The sequence continues at coordinate 23,328 of NW_017097147.1, forward strand.
ACTTTTACGTTTTCTTACTTTTTTTGTAAGTGAACGTAATATTTGAAATAATAGTTTAAAATTAAATTATGTGTAATGATAATGTAATTAATTGTACTTAATTACAACAAATAAACAGCTCAAATATATTTTCCTTTTTTAAAAAGAAAATAATATTTAATAGTCACAATTGTAACCAAAGACCCAGAGACACAATAAAATATAAATTGTCACAAAAAAACATCATACAAACAAAAAACTGCGTTATGAAAAATGTGAAAATTATGAAATTATAAATAAACCAAATAAAAAATAAATCTTCTTGATATGAAACAAATACATTCTGAAGCATCATTCGGCTGAAGAAATAATATTAATTTACAGCAAGAGTTTATAAATCATTTTTTTTTATATTTATGATAATCCTTTCGACCAATGTAAACTTGATTTGTGCATCATCCTACTAGTAAACACGTCTTGTCGTGTCATGTTTATAGCGGGGAAGGACCATGTTCATCAGTTACCGTTGACAACAAAATAATAATGTCCTTCCCTGATGTAACATATCAAGGAACACACCTGAACAGTCGATAAACCTGGAGATGTCACATGCAAGCAAAGAGGCAACAACTTTAAATTGTGTTTAGGAAAGTCTGTCAACCCAGTTGTTCCGAAAAGTATCTAAAAAAAAGTGTTAATGTTTAAATCTAATTTATTTTCCTTTCATTGAATTTAGACTCAGAAAGTACATAATCATTGAGTTTTGATAGAAATTTAATAGACGTACATACTAACTAAATTATATTTCATACTTTTTTATTTATAATTTATTTACGTAATTGTATAATTATTGCAATATATAAATATAATTCCTTCATTCTATCAAACGGCTATTGATCAAAGTTTAACTACCTACATTTTACATAAATACGTGTACATGATTTATTATATCCTACAAATTATATTACAAAATTAGTTTAATTTATGACTTAATCAAAATACTTAAAACATTTTTAGATTTCCTAAATAATTTTAACAGAGGAAGCACACAATAGAAGATAATACACATTCTAATTATATTATGATAATAGATGTTTTCAACCGGTATTTTAAATAATATAAGAATTTTTCTCACAATGCTGTCTACAAACACATTATTTTTTATAGTACTCTACTTCTGCGGCAGCGATTCCAGACACAATAAGTGGCACAATTATAAGACAGTTAAAGTTCAAAAAATATATACAAAAATGATATATTAAGGGGAAAACCTGTTCAAAGAAGAACTCATGAAATAAAAGAAACTTGATACAATCTTGTGACACTTATATTATATACTAAAAAATACATTAAATGTAGTTAAAATAATTGCAAAATTTTTACCACGAATAAATGCATACAAAAATATTTTTAGCCTTAGTTTTTTTCAATCAGAATTTTTTTGGTCCTACTAGACCATATTCTTTACAATCAGTCAAATTCAACTCTTATTAATTCTTTCATTAATTAGTTTAAAACATTAAAAAAGTAGAAAATTATTTAATTATAAATCTTAATAGAAAAATGTATTATTTGTATCAATAAATTAATAACAGATATTCTTAATTTGTTCTATGTGAATGACAAAATTCATTCACATATGAACACAGTTTTTTTATTTTCATCTTGTTTATAGTTTAAGTTTCTCAATAAAGAATGGCCCATTTCCACACACTCATTTTTTTAGGTCACAGCATTTGGAGTAGTTATGGTAACGAAACTCAGACCCTAGAAGTTGCGCATTTTCTTGGATGTATATTAAGTTACTTCGATCCACTTGTGGGTGTTTGGTTCATGTTGTAAAAGCGCTCGTAAATATATAAAAAAAAAAAAAAGAGTGAAACTACGAATAGTAAAGTAAAAAGGAGTACAAAATAATCAAATTGAATTATTTCTCTTTCAACATCGTATTTGCTTATATAAATTGAGATATTTGAATATTTAATCGAATAGCAGCGAACACAAATTAAATCAATTTAAAATCAACTACAGTAATACCTCGATTAACGAATAAAGTAATTTACACAAAATTACTTCGTTTTCAGAGGTTTTTTTTGAATGAAAGAAAGTCAATTTACTAACAAATTGAAATCACATTTTCAAATATGAGTCTACAATTTTAATTGGTTGTGCCTTTCTCGTTCATTAAACAATTACATATACAGAGTTTTTGCAATTCACACTGATTGCTTAACTATTAGACTTTTACCTGAATCAGGAAAAATCATGAAATTGTGATTTGCATTGAAAAACTACTAATATTTTGCAAAAAAATTAGATAGAACAAATTGCAGACTGGAAAAGTTGCTGCTTTTTATTTGTATTTTGTGTGTATACAATTAAATTCAGTTATTAGTTATTATTACATTTTACATTAAAAACCTTCTATTCATTGGGAAACTTCTATAAATCATGTGTCATGAAGATTATAATAGTTCAAAGATTGATGATAGTAAATGCAAATAAAAAAAATGATTCTATTGACAAACCTTGATAAATGTTCATAATTAATAGACTGTCGCATTGATTTTATTACGTCTCCTATTTGAGTGTAATGATTTTATTCCTTAAGTACATTTAGATTTCATATTTGTTGGCTTACAATTTCAATGGTTTCGATCAATTGGATGGCCCAGTATAATTGATGATTCGGTATGGACGTTTTCTCATGGACACGTAAATGTTTACGACTTTTATGAAACATATATTCACTTTGATGGGCCGTTTCCTAATAACATAATAAAATATTACTCATAGCCGTATGAAAAGCTTCCATTCATTTGCTATTAAATCAATAGTCCGTTGTGTTGTATTTTCCAATCTATCTTGAAAAATAACGTACATACAACAAATTCACCATTGTTGTTTAGACAATGGAGCCACTAACTGGACGTGCACGTTAAATTCGCCTGTCTCTCTATTTTTTAACTCTATCTCTCTCTCTTTTGTTGTTTTAATTCGGTGCACCTAATTGGACGAATGCATAATCAATCAACATCCTTCAAAACATATATAATGATGTAATGTAGATTGATTATTGGGGCGTATGTCAAAATGTAACACAAACAAATGTATATAGACGTTCATAAATTACGTGGAAATGCGCGAATATAAAACCCATTACGTAAACTATATATGTATGTATAAAATTGCGTGTTGGGATTCTCGATGGATTCACGTGAACCATGAATCGTAACAATGGGATGAATAAGCGTGCCGCAAGTTTAAACTTTTTCTCATTCATCTTGATTCCTGCGAAAAAAGTTTATAAGATGCGTCAGTGTGGCCATTCATCAAAAAAAAAGAGGATAAATTCTGAGACCCTCAAAGATATTGTTTTATGTAAAAAAAATATGCAAAGTGGCGGTGGCAGAAGAACAAATGAATGAATGGAGGGAATCGAAACAATTACCGTTTCTTGCGAATTGGACGTATCTTCTTATCTTCAGATAATGTTCGCGTATGCAAATCCGAGGCAGACAGATAGACACAGGTGATATGGAAATCGATACGTGTGTGCGCGGGGGTGGGATGGAAATGAGCACCGGTAGTCTTGTGACAGGAGATGTCATTGCTTCAATCTATCCGTCTGCGCGCCTACTTTGCTCCCTGCAGATCTACTGTAATTACAGCCTTTTGCATCAAATCCTGATGGATACCCACTATCATGTGCTCTGCCAGCGTTTAATGGTGGCTCAGCTCGACAATACCTTACCATTATGTGGGCTGGTAATAGGATATCACGTCACTTTAATGCACCGTCGAGCATTCCGATGGAATTATCCGCCAGTTTCCAGTCTTCTCAGAATTCGAAATTACCACATACCCCAGTACATATTTTTTTTCTCTTTCTACTTCTTCGCGTAAAAACGAAACATTAACAATATTGTAAGTAAGGACATTAAAGGATATATATATCGCGAGCATATTTATACGAACGGGATATTTTGTCTTTTTCATACATTTTATTATACCTTTTCTTGTCCTTCGCGATTTCTTTACATGACATTTTCAACGATCATAACTCGTATCCGATATATGTTATTCTCGTTACAGCAAATTACAATCAAATTAATAATAATAAGAAATTTACTTATAAAACAACATCAAAAGAAGCAGTACAAAAATAAATATAATTTCATAATTTTTAAGATGTAATTCAGAAGCATCAAGGTTAATATCTTTCCAACATTATTTTTAAATAAAACAAATGTATATTACTCAAATATTGTATTTATAATTTATTCCTAATTATTTGAATAATACACGTATAAAAATAGTTTACAATAATTTGAAATAAAATATTTCTTGATTAAACCTTTTTATTCACAGCAATTATAATAATAAAGCAAAAAAGATTAATGAACAGTTAATTATTACTTTTATTTTGCTATGATTATATAAATTTGTTTATTTTTTATTTGTTTATATGCGATTATTTCAATAAATATTAATATTTAAAAACATATATTTTTATAATTAATATATAATTATCTTTACTATATATTTTAATTAAATTATAAAAATGAAAATGTATTGTATTTTGTTGTGACTAAAATTTTATATGTATAGTTAAATAGTTGTTATGGGCCATAAAACACGTTTAAATAGAGAATAATAGAAAAATATGTGAAATATTCAGGACCGGTTTTACAACAGTAGTAGATTTTAAGAATTCATATTAAAGTCGATGTACATAAAAAAACCTTGTTTTAAAGAGAACTTTCGTAAAAATATAAGATATTTTATGTAATTTCAAAATTTAAAAATTGTAAATACTTTATTAATAAGTGCAGATTTGTAAACCTTAAGACACAAATTGAAGACAATACAAAAAATATATATTTCTCACTTCTATAAAAACTAAAATTTATCTTATTAAGTGAATACTAGATTCAATAGTTTAATTCCGCTTACATAACGTTAAAATACTATAAATTCTCTACCTATTCATGATTTATGTCTAAAAAAATCTATATAGTATTAATGCAAAATATTTTTTCATTGCAACATAACTAGAAGTAAAGATAAGAATATCGTTTTCTTTAAAGAAAATATATTCTTTTTTGTTTCATCAATAATTTAAGCATTGCTAATTCACTTTAACTCTTTGTGGGGCCAGAAATTCCTAAATTTCAACATGGTATAGTCTAAGATTCATCACTTGACATACTATCCAACTCTATTTTTTGGATTTTGAAGAGAATTTGATTAAAATATATATTTCTTTTTAGAAAAATGGAAAACATTAAACCGTGTCCGAACGAATTGTATCATTCTTCAGCCGAATGATGCTTCATAATATATTATTATCAATTGTTTCATTTCGAGAAGATTTACTTTTATTTGGCTTAATTTTTTTCTCAGAATTTCATTTCTTTCATTTTTTTATATGCTAATACTGCAACTTCATTTGAAGATAACTTGAAGACATTTTTTTTAAATTTTAATGAGTCTTTGATTGAAAAATATTACATGTTTTTTCAATAATAATTACAGTTATTAACTAATCTAAGATTTTAGATAATATTCTTATATTTAATAATCAAATACGATTGTTGCATTAATAGAAATTGTATAATTATGTTTGTACGTGACGAAGGAAAAACAACATTTCGTAGCAGCCATTATTAAATTTAATCCCTCAAAAGTATTAAGTGGGTCTGTGGGGACTCTGCCAGGGGCCCTCGGGACACAAAACTTAAGCCCTATTACAGCTGATCCGCTTCTGCTAAGGAGCAACCGTGAAACGATTGCAAATTAGTACGGTTTTTAAGCTGATGCAGGTAAACCTTATATAATTCCTATTCATTATTTATAATTTAATTAACACTTATTCAAATACAAATAATAAAAATAATTAATATTAATCCAAATTTAAAACAAACAAAAAATAATAATTATAATAGTCTTTTTCTGAGAAATAATAAATGTATATATATAAACATTTATTGTCTTGGTTAGTCAATGTTAGTCTTAGTCCTGGTTACTCTTAGTTCTAATTAGTTGTAGTTCTAGTAAGTGTTAATTCTAGTTAGTCTCAGTTCTGGTTAAAGTTAGTCCTGATTAGAGTTAGTTCTGGGTAGTGTTAGTTCTGGTTAGCGTTAGTCCTGATTAGTCTTAGTCCTAGTTAGTCTTACTTCTAGTAAGTGTTAATTCTAGTTAATCTTAGTTCTTGTAAGTGTTAATTCTAGTTAGTCTTAGTTCTGGTTAATGTTAGTCCTGATTAGTGTTAGTTCTGGTTAGTGTTAGTTCTGGTTAGTGTTAGTTCTGGTTAGTGTTAGTCCTAGTTAGTCATAGTACTGGTTAGTGTTAGTTATGGTTAGTGTTAGTCCTGGTTAGTCTTAGTCCTAGTTAGTCATAGTTCTACTAAATGTTAATTCTAGTTAGTCATAGTTCTAGTAAATGTTAATTCTAGTTAGTATTAGTTCTGGTTAAAGTTAGTCCTGATTAGAGTTAGTTCTGGTTAGTGTTAGTCCTGGTTAGTCTTAGTCCTAGTTAGTCTTAGTTCTAGTAAGTTTTAATTCTAGTTAGTCTTAGTTCTGGTTAAAGTTAGTCCTGGTAAGCGTTAGTTCTGGTTAGTGTTAGTTCTGGTTAGTCTTAGTACTGGTTAGTGTTAGTTATGGTTAGTGTTAGTCCTGGTTAGTCTTAGTCCTAGTTAGTCATAGTTCTAGTAAATGTTAATTCTAGTTAGTCTTAGTTCTGGTTAATGTTAGTCCTGGTAAGCGTTAGTTCTGGTTAGTGTAAGTTCTGGTTAGTCTTAGTAGTGGTTACTATTAGTCCTGGTTAGTTTTAGTCCTGGGTAGTCTTAGTCCTGGTAGTAGTAGTTTATGTGCTAGTTAGGCCTAGTCCTAGTTAGACTCGTAAATATTCTAGAACATATGCTTCTTAGCAGCTGGAATATAGATCAAATTAAATTAACTACAAATAAAATAAATATATTTATCTTCTTCATAATTTTCACATCGATATCTTTTACAACGTCTGGTTAAATCGAAGGCCACCATTCCAGTATAATAGAGACGTTTTGTTAAAGTAACAGATAAGTATCGATGATTATAAAAATGCAATTAACGCTTATGCCACTAATAATATTGATTTAATGAAGGTTTTCTTGATACATGGAATAGGAAAAAAAATGGAAACGTGTAAATTTGTATTGCAAGTATACTTTCCACAATTGCGGAAAATTGCCTTCCTACGTAAAAGTCAAGGCTCGTGGATGCAAGGCGATTCAAGTTGAGAACAATTAAACTAATTACAATTTAATCGAAGAATAAGGGTGTGTTTCTCAATTTAGAATTATGCACGACGAGCGTTATTAAATTCAAAATTACTAAAATCCTCTCTCTTTCTATCACATACAAAACACATAAAAAAAAATATGATAAATCCAACCTTGTACGAAATCCTCGTCGAATAATATATGTCGTGATACATATAAAACGCCGAAAATAAAAATGTATCCCGTTTTATTTCCCCCTGCGTTTTTTTTCTTTCCTTTCGCCGTTCGCCCAGAAAACACATATGAATGACTCGCCGTTCGTTTCAGAAGTCTGCCTGCGTATCGTAGCGTAAATGACATCTGTCTTTACGCATAAATGTAAAAAATAAGCACCTATTACGCAAGGCGCGCACTTTCTTTTGTGGGTTTCACAAACAGCAATTTGAATTTAAAATATGGCATGGAGGGTGGAAAATAACATCGACGTGTAACGTCTTCTGAAAACTATATGCCTAGGAACAGCGGTATTTGCTTTTCAATTGCAATTTCAAAATAGCTTTATATATAAATATAATCCATGACTACAATTGCTATTTTTTGAGGATGTTGAGAGCTTTAAGTCTTATCAAAAGCCATTTATTTGCCTGTTCCCATTTCCAATTGTTACAATGGACTTTCCATTATATTTAGTAATTCTGCAACGCTTCAGTGGCAGCAACCGAAGAACCGGTTTTCAGCTAACACGAACCGTGACCTGCATCAACTCGTGCACTAAGTGAAATAAAATAATAATTTTATACCACTTAAAACCGGTGTCATTGTATTTAATACGTAATTTGAATATAATTGAACAACTGCCACGATAAATGTGCGTCTGCTTCTTGTTTCTTTGTTTTCTAGTTTTGTTTTCTTCCACTTACTAATGGCACATTTATAGAAGGCGTTGATAGCTCTGCAATGGTTGGACTGAAGTATTCATCTTCCGGTGCTACATAATTTTATAAGAAAACATCGCATGCAGCAGTTTCCAACTTTCACAATTTCCACAGAACTTTCTTGTATACATTATCTCAGCTGCTTCCCTTTTACTTCAGTCTCTCTCTTCTCCTCGCACTCCTCGGATACTTTTTGCAAGTTTCTTATTGAAAAATTACCTCCTTTTGTTGGACTTTCCCCGTTTTATGCATAGATAAATAGATCCTTCCATCATCAGACGTCATCCGTTCGATAAACTATGAATAGAATTTCGTGAGTGAACTTTATTGAAAACTAAAAGTTTTATTTATGATGAACATTTTATTGGCATGTCGCCTGCTTTTTTTTTAATATAAATGTTATCCATATTAAGCGCGACGATGGTTTGCATACTTTATACGTGTATTTAATTTAATGTTAATTACGAAACACTTGATATAAACATTTTAATTAATTACAAGTTGTCAAGGCAACTGTTACAGAGGAGAAAAAAATAATAAATATTCATATAAAATTTGTCCAAAAACGGATACGTGATGATACAAGATTACTTCCTGACACAAAAACTACACGAGTTTTAAATTAAATGTGATTAAAAAAAGCAATTAAATCAAAATTAATTCATAGTATTCGTATACTTGTCAGTAATTGTCAATTACCGCATAGTTTATACTTGATGTTTGTGCGACTTGTTAATTTATTGTATTCATAGAATTTATAGGCCCAATTAAAAAAATAAACAAAACTAACTCAACAGTCGAGTTCACCCAGATAATTTTAGTCGTAGACAAACAAACAATATTAGTTGAGGCGTCCCAGCCGTCAAACCTAAATTTTTGGTACCCGCAAAAAATATATTGAAATTAGGATTCAAAAATACATACTTTGTTGTTCTGTTATGTTTAGTAGGAGATGTCGGGGGATAAATTAGTCATCACTTTATAGTAATTTCAAGGTCACCGGTAGTTTTTCAAAATAAATATGTATTAGTTGGTGTAACTGTCAATAAAAAGGATCTAATGAATTTGAAATTAATTTGATGTCACTAGATATACTAGTTCTAAACGATAATTAAAAAATATCATTTCCAAATAAATTCTAATAGATTGGTTATAAATTAGCATTAAGTGTAAAGATTTAGGTAGATCGGAACTAAACTTTTCAACTGATAATAAAGTGACTTAGTTTAACGTATTTATAGTAAAATGTAATGAATATAATAAATTGTCTGTATTTTGAAGAATAGAAAGATATATAAAAACGAAATATTATAATCTTGAAAATAATTTTGTGAGCATGTGCCTATTTCATATTATTTTCAAAAATTAAAGTAATGATTATAATAACTATGCAAATTATGGAATAAAGATCAAAAACCGACATTTCACTAAATACCTAGGTATTAGATATAGACCACCGTTTCGCAACCATTATGCCCTTCGACCCAACATATTTGTTTCTAATTGTATTGTTATATAATTGCTAAAAGTATTTCACCAGATCCTAAATGAAAGGACAAGTGAGCGAGCAAAGTTAATGATCCTATTAATAAATGTGTGGGCCCCACGCAAATTGTTATTGGAACAATTCAAGCTAAAACATCTTTTCTTTGCATCACCTTGGCTCATGTGCACTGTAACAGCAGTAGATATTAACTACTAAATTGATTAAATAATTAATTTTATGGTAAGCAATACTATTGCACATGTAAAAACATATATAGATTATGTAAGCAACAAATTATACAAAAATGGTATTAATATAAATCAAATAGACGTATTACACTTGTGTACAGAATAATAAGAAAATTATAATTCTGATTCAATGAGGTAAACCGCAAATCGCTTTCTATGATATATGTAAAAAGGTTTCGCTTCGTCGACATTGGATTCATTTTGATAGTAATAATGAGAACTGTATGAACAAAAACAAAAGCGATTGCCTTTGATGTTTTCTGCGAAAGAGCGCAAGCGATAGGCATGTAAATAACTAGAATTTGATAATGCACGGTAACAGTGGAATACGCGTGATTCGGGCGGGAAATTTGAAGAGTTTCAGTGAACAATTGCACTCGGTTTCGGGATTAAACATTTGATGTAGTATTAACGATAGATGGCGCTCGTTTAATGATCCAATTGAATTAGACACCTAAATTATGTGAGTTAATGGGAGTAATTCGATTGGGCGGTCACACGGCCATCAATACGACCCTAATGGCCCATCCCAAGCAACACTCTGAGGAGCTTCGGATTACCCATTCTATAAAATATAGATCTATATATTTACAATGGGGTTCCTATTTGCCACACAGTGAGTTTAATGTGTTGAGATATGTGCCTTATCTCGACGCCATAAAAATAATCTCATTATTTATGGAACAGGAAAAGGAATAGAATGCGCACATTTAATGTCACTCTGAAATGAGCAGGGAGATAGGGTGTTTTGGAGTGGGCGGGTTGGTGGATGAGGGGTGCAATTTGAATATATTAAAAATATATAGATGTAGAGATGCGGAATGAGAAAACATAAACATATAAATAAAAATTAATGCCGTTTCCTTCGAAAATAATTTTTAAAGTTCCAAGCATATATCCTTAAGTATTCCACTCTTCCGATAAACTTCGCATATACTGTTGAGATAATAGTGCAAATGGAAAGCCATTAATAGTATAAATCACAGATATTGTTCATTTACAAAAAGATATCGTCCGCCAAAACAAATGTAAATAAATTCAGAAAGATTTATTATATAGATTTCTTTCACTAAAGTATAATGTAATCAATTATTTAAAATACTAAATTCTAGTTATTTTGTAAGGAATCATCTATCTAATACTGTATTTTTTCAATATCTTCATCAAATTGATTATATTATTACCAATTTTCAAGTTTTAATTGTGTCTGTGTTGGAAGAAATTTTCTTATTTCTTGATAAATATGTCAATAAATAATATGAATAATACATAAATTCTTAGCTTTATATATATTTCTGCTAAGAAATGCACAATCTTTTCAAATAGTATATTTTTTAAACATCTATTTTAATGAGAATTATTGCATATAAAGGGTGTCCCAAAATTAACGCTTTTTTTCGGGTTGCCAACATTTTACTGCACAAATGGCGTCAAATTTAAATCTTACGTTAATTTTGGAACATCCTTTATTTAAGTAGTTTGTGATAATCGTCAATATTTTATTGTTATTATTCTCTTTACAAATTAATAAAAAATGTATGAAAAATTGTTTAATTATTTTCCAATTTGCTTATAAAACGTATGATTTTTATGTTGAATGTCATTAATTTATTAAAAAAATCAGATTGATTTATGAATTTCCTCAAGAATGAATTATTATATCTAAAGATAATAAGAGCCTGTATATTTTTGACATTGAAATATTACTATAATAATTTATATAAATTCTATATTTGTAACATTTAATTGCATGTCAATAATTTATTTATTAACTTTTATAATTTATATAATAGTTTATATCTACTTTTTTTCAAAGTTTATGAAATATATTTATATAATTACTGATTTCAATTATAATACAAAATTTTGAGCATCCTTCCTGTTTTTTTTAAATATTGTTAAATATGTAAACAATTTAAATTATAAGAAAAGTTTAATTATAAATTTTGATAACATCAAAATATAAATATAATATTTGCACCTGGGTAGAAGAACTTTAGTAATTTATAGGTATATAAATAGAAGATGAATCACCAGGATATAAGTATACACAACCTATGTTATTATTCCTTGTTAAATCGAGTTAAAAACTATAAATTAAAACATAATTATTGATTAGTGCTGTGTTGCTTTTGGCAAAAAATTAACACAAACTATAATAAACCTTGTGTTAAATAATAATAATACACCTAAACATTTACAATTTAAGCATACAGAGTCGACATTTTAGAGAGTCTTAAATTCTAGTAAAAAAACATTTTCTATGTTTACAAATCATAGTATTTGGACAAATATTAACTTTTATTAATTATATAAGAGTTTTTTCTTCTATAAAATCCTCCTAATAATCTCCTCTAATCCAAAATCAAAATAGTTCCTCTCCTTGAATTCTTCTTGAAATTCAAATACTTAACGAGTTTAATCCGTTCCAAAATTTACGAATTTTTACTCGTATAGTGAAACATATTAAAAAATACACATAATATGTGCAAACAAGTTATGAGCGCTCGTTAAGCGAGTCAATTTTCATACAATTAATTATGCTTGTTAAGCGAGGTTCTACTGTACAAAGAATCTAATATCGTCTCCCTCTCTACATTCTTTATTCCTCAAAACCCAAATATCCATACCAAATTTTAAAATCCCTCATTAACCCTTTTCCAAATACTTAATGACACTTGAATGAAACACTCCTAGTTTTAAACCTGACTAAAATTGTAATTTATATGTATGGATATTTTATTTTACTTCATTAAATTTATCTCCCTGGGCATAACCCTTTGGCCAGTTTATTAATTGTTTTTATTATTTCGTTTATCCTTATTATTTATATTTATTTAGGATTTACACATTTTTTATGTAAAAGTATTGTGTTTTTATTAGTAAAATTTATTTACTAATTGAACCAAATATATAATTACCTCGATTAGTACGCAATTATTTTGACATATATAAGTCTCAGTAGGTAAAAAAGTACTTCAGAACAATATAAAATAAATAGAGTGCTGATTTACCACTTTTTATGTGCAAATTTAATATAAAATAGATGAGATTACAAACATTGTCCGTAAAAGCGGACTTTACTTTGTAATCGAATGGAACATTAATAACGATTCTAACGCATCGAATGCGTGACAAATAGATGTTATATTGAAAAATAGTAAGAAATAATAGAAGAACATCACGTTTTATTATAATATTTGTGCAGCGTGTGAAATAAAGCAAACACTCTGTATATAAATTTAATAATATTGAGCACGCTATTGGGTCACGCCACACATGTATAGCTAAAATATATTATGAAATATATCATGGCAACGTTTGCTACTACAGTTCATGTGTGTACTTTTTTACAAGAATTGTTTTAATCCGATTAGCAACATGCTCGCTCGGCCACGTGCATTATTTAAAATGCTCTTGTGCAACGTGTAAGAAAATATTAATGATATTATAAAGTGGGATTAAAGAACTACGCGGGTGGCTTATGCCTTTTATTAAGAAAGAAAGAAATAAAAGGAAACGAACGTTATAAATTTATATAAAAAAAAAATAAGAAATGTAAATATGCACTCAAAGAACAGTTACGCAATCAAAATCACAGTTTCGTTTCTCTCCATCATCGAAGTATATTACATATGCCCAATAATAGCTTAGTGCTGAAACTCAATACACAAATCTATAAGCGGACGGAAATCCCCAACAGTCAGTTTTACTACACATAACACTAAAATAAATATAGTAACGTCGAGTATATTATGTACAGCGAACATTCGGAAAACCACTGATTAATAAGACCTTAAATTAAAATTAAACGTCGTATAAATAGCAGCGCTGCGTAGTTTGCTTTTGCAAATGGAAGGTTGCGAGGAAGTATTGGCATTTCGTTATTGCTACAATTTGGTATTGCCACCGTGCAAGTTCAGTTTCATTGTTAATAAGGAATACTACATGTGGGTATTTTTATCTAGTGCAGGTGGTGCGGTGTTAATACAGGTGCATTGCACTTTGCATGCGAGGAACTCTTTTTCATTTTATTTAGTATGTGATCAGCTGTATCCACGCTGATGGGTAAAAGCTATAACATAAAAAGCTGCCAACATATTTCCATGCGGACAGAAAACATTTTCTCGCTTTATCACTTTTCATCTATCCTGACAACGAAAAAACAACATAATTGTTTTCTATTAGCTATTATGCAGTTCATCCAATCATGGGAAATTTTATATATTTTTTTTTATAAATATTATTTGCTTTTTTGATAAACAAGTTTATTTTCAAAAGCTTTGGCACATTCGGTGCATTCTGAGATGTCACTTTTCTTTTTGAATAAATTGTATAGTTTATTTAATTATTACAACGTTTGGCACCTTCAAACTTTCACGCAATTGGCTTCTTGCCCAATTATACTACCTCGCTAAAATATACTTTTGATAGATTATGACATTTTGCTTAATTTCTTCCCGGAAAAAGTAAATAGCCGCAACAGATATCCGACGACAACTGTGATAAATCTAAAGAAAATTAAGTATGAAAGAATTATGACATTTCTTAAAACATTTTAAAAGTTAAGTGTCACAACAGCATTAGTTGAAAACACAAAAATATAGTAAAGTAGAATTTTTATTAATATTTTATAAATCTGAGTTTATCCACTCATAATAGGGAGATGAACTATTTCGAGAATTTCTTCTAATTATTATTAGTACTGATCAGGGTATGATACGACAGAAATTGAAGTTAAAGTAATTAATGTCTCTTATCAAAGACTTCAAGGTCAATAATATCATATATTAAGTCCTCATCGTTTTCAAAATCTATATCTTCAATGTTATATCTATTCCGTTTTCGCATTCAATATCTTCAAAATCTTCAATTCTTTAATATCTACAAAGTCTTGAAATTATTCTACATCGATAATATCTTCAATATATCATCTAGATTCTAGAACGTCTTCAATGTCTAGAAATATTTTTAAAGTATTCAACAACTGCAATGTTAAACATATGCCATCAAAGTATTCTTCTTCTACGTTTTTTAATTCAATATCTTAATATCTACAACGTCTTAATATTTATCAATTCAATATCTATAAATTATTCAATATATAAAATGTCTTTGAAATCTTAAACATTTATAACATTTTAAACGTCCAAAACTTCAAGATCTTTAACATTTACATTATCTTTAAAGATTACAATATTTTCGACATCTACAATGAAGTTATATCAAAATCCTCTTCAACATCAATTACGTTTTCAGCATCCTCAACATGTTTAACATTTAAAAAGTCTTCAACATCAACGTCACTAATGCCTAACATTCATCATCAATATCATTAACATCTTCATCATCTCTAAAGTTTTGAAGGTCTTCAACATCCTCAATACCTTTACCATCTAAAACCTCTTTAACATAAACATTCTTCAGAGTCATTAGATCATCTTCAATGAACATAATAATACACGTCTTTAATGTCATTAACGTCTTCATCGTCTATAAAGTTTTCCAGGTCTTCAACATCCTCAACGTCTTCAAAATCAAGAACTTTTTCAATGTTATTATAATTTCTTCAATGTCTGTAACGTCTTTCTCATCTATTGCGTATTTAAAGTCTTCAACATCCTAAACATATTCAATATCTATAAAATCTTCAACGTCTACAACATCTCCAAAGCCTTTTACGCCTTCAACGACTGGAAATCCATAGCATCAACCATTCATATATGCTCGAATGCTTTTAATATCTTCAATGTTATTAATGTCTTAAATATCTTTAATATCGTTTATGTACTTTCTTATACAAAATTAATTAAAACCATTAAAATAAAATTCTGGCCATATTAGCGCGTCTCCATTTTTCCTCGAATCTTACTCCGAATACGTCTGTCGTGTTACGTGATGTTGTCGTTAAGACTTTCATTTTGATAAATGAAATTCTAGGAAATTTTACGCTCCCGCGAGGACGTGACCGTGAGATATTAACTCCGTTTAACAGATTTACCAGACGCCATTTCCCGGTGTAGTGTTTAATTCGGATTAACGTTTCGCACATCAAAAGGCCATAGAAATCCAAGTTCATTTGTAAAGGAAGTTCAAATAGTTGGCATCAACATGCATGTTATAATAATGTATCTCTCATCTCACTCTCCCTATATATATATACACACACTTGTATAGTATATAGCGTTCGCTGCTGCTGATTTACATTTGGTTTTAACGTTCTCTCCCTTCTCTCTTCACCCTTTCCCTTCAGCACCGCCCCCATTAGAATGTGTTCAGAGAAGACGTGCGACCGCTAATCCCTCTGCAAGAGGCATTATTAATGAGAACACCAAAACTTCGGGCTGACATCCTCCGAGAATCCTTGTTAGAACAATATTATCGATTTCCCAACCTGGCTTACAACTACTTCTTAGGATTCCGGCATCTCGCTCTTATGATATTAATGTACTAGATTTGGCCCCACCGAGCAACTATTGTAAAGATTAATATCTGGCTCGAGGCTGTACATCCTACAAATACCAATATTCCTGTATGTTTTAAGACGATTCCTCTTCTCTCTCTCTCTCTATCTCTCTCGATGGTTTCATTAAATTAGTATATTTACTTGCCTTCAATTATACGAAAGCCGTTTCAATAATAGACAACCGCAGACGTTTTCCCCGTTTATACCTGCAATAATTACGAACTCAGTTTTCGTGTTTATTTCCCTGCCAACTGGAAAGCTATAACTCATCATTTTACTGCTGCTCTTAACAATTATATTAGCTTGCAATCAGTTGATTTCAATATATCGCAATATTAGTGTAATGGGAGAACGTAAATTGAATTAATTTAATTTCGGTATCGCTCGTTTGTTATCCGTCTTTTGGACATTTGGTCCATGCGCAACGCATATTGATCCATGTATTTCTATGCCGTAAAAAATAGATTTTGCTTTTTGTTGCAAACCATAATTTACGGTAAATAAACCCATATAAAATGAACTTTTTGAAAAATAATAACAATATATCTTTTGTAATTTTTTTTTGTATTTGATTTAACTGTTGCATTCTTAAAGGAAGGATGTAAGTAAAACTCAACAAGTGGATAATTATGTACAAACACACACACAAAACTTGTTTAACTGTTCCTACAAAGTCATATATCATACTGTTAATTGCGTGAAATTTGTGAGAGCATGTTTTTCTGGGATAACATCCGTATTAAATATGGTAAGTATAAAATGAAATGAGAAACTGCGATGGAAAGATCGATATCCGGTGCCTAATTGGCAAACGGTTTTTGAATGTTTGTCGACTAGGAGGAAATCGTTTCTCTCGCAAAACTCGATAAACCCGAACGCCGCTTCCACGTGGCTTCCTTCCGCACGGTACGTTTTTCCTTTCGCTGCACGCATCCGCTCAGACCGGAAATAAATACGTACGGGTGCGAATGGAGCTGAAAATGGATCCGAAATTACTCCCCGTGCACCCCCGTGGCGTAAACAATTGCTTTAAAACGACGTTAGGGTTTAGTAGTAGTGCGAGAAGGAGATTCTCCTGAAACATGTACATATGGATGGATATATAACACTGCTCACACCAATTGTAAATTGCTGTTTGTTTCCCCATGCACTTTAAACATAATATATTACCTGTTTTCAATGTATGTACCTAACATTGGTCTGGTAATTTCGAATCAAACGAATTGCTGTTTTGATTAATGCAATTAAAAGCAAAGTTCATAATTATGTTCATTGGCTACTGTAATTTCAATGATTTAATTGCTCACTCGACGCAGATAATTACATATTTATTAATTAATTTACATGTTTGTTATAATATATATTTATTTAAAAAGTTTATTTATATTGACTTTTCATTATTACGCATATTGTTGTCAAACTTTTCCGTTTTTTTCGGGAAAAAATAAAATTTTCTATTACTCATGTTTCTATTTAATGAAGTAAATATTTTTACTGATAAAACAGTTTTTATTAAGATAACTGTGGACTTATTTGTTTCCTTGCTGATGTGAAATAATGAAAACAAAATTGTGAAACTAGGTTAAATATACATATAATTGAACTGTACTACTGTAGTCGACTAAGTATATTTAATTGAATATATCTAGCATTGATTATTAAAAAAAAATGTATAATGTCTACACTCGAAGGACATCGTACTTTGTATAGATTCAATGAGCGGAAAGTTACTTTTCTAGTATGAATGGGACCAGATACCGGCGGTGCAATGAGCTTTCGCTTGTCAAGATGGTCGCTTGTCAGTTTGAATAGCAGGATATCATTATTTAAATGATAATGCGCTTAGTTCCTTGTAAGCCATTAGATCGAATGGAAAAATGAGTAAATTACTCTGAAAGATTTTCTGGTCTGCGATGCAATAAATCAGGAGTGGCGGGCGTGAACGTAGGAACCTGACGTGCGCTACTGCCGGACAGTAATTAATGGCGCCGCAATGACATCATGCAAACACTTAGAGGATACTCTGAAACTGATTAACATATTTGCAAATCAGTTATTCTAAATGACATTGTCCATTAATTAATTAATCGATAATTAAGCGAGGATAATTGGATTATGGAGGAATGCGGCGCATCGGACACCCATGTCCGTCTCGCTTCGAGAAGGACAAAAGCGAGATAGAATGACAGATATAGGTACAAAGAGAGATAATCTCGAACGGGGGATAAAAGCTTAAGGATAGTTGTCTGCATGAGTTTCCCACAGGAGTACCAGTAGTTAGAAGATAATGTAAATTTTAATATAATTTTCTTTGATCAGACTGCTCGATAAAAACAGAACATTTTTAAAACGATTTGATACCTCTAACTCAATTGGGAAGCAGGAAACGAATTCGAGTTTCGATTTTTATCCCCAATCCTAACGCTTGTGCAAGCAAGGTTTACTTTTTGCATGGACCGGTGAGCTCGAGAAAGGTGTAGCAGCGGAGCTTTTACAATCCGGACACATGATGCATGGCCTCCGTGGGGCAACGTTTTAATCGCGGAATATCCAATATTGATACAGTCGCGCTAATGAAATCATGCGCAACTGAAAATATCTTGTCTGCGTCCGTTAAGAATTATAATTTGAGTCGCCGTTTGTTTATTATTAGTTCCGCTCGGACATGATATATAGTTGGCATGATTTAATGTTAGCACGCCGAGAGATTTATAGCATCAAATTGCATATCGCCGTTGTTTTTGTTTTCTATGTTTATTTTCATATATTCTTTTCGCATTATTTTATTGTATGAAACAATTGAAATGGATTTGTGCGTTCCGTTGCATTGCATGGTTTGCTGTGGTATGGTATTGCATTGCATTGCGCTGTATGCGTAATTAGGTATCGTACATTATTGAACGAATTTATCTATTGAAATGGACTGTTATTACGGTCGAGTTTTGCAATGGGCTGCACTAACCGGTTTGGCACGTGCTATTCTACGTTTTGGCTCTAATTGGATGTAAATTAAACCCTCTGGCTGACGCGGCCGCCGTCAACGGCTGTTCCGTCTGGGTATGTATGTATGATCGCCGTCAAACATGTCAATATGTAATTACGCGTGCAATCCCCGATCGCCCTATACCCAACCAAACCTCGTGTAATTATGTGCCAACTGTTTATAACTGCTGGACCAGAATTATTTTTCGCAATGCTAACGATTCATTCATCCTCATGAACTGTACTAATATCATAATCAAAGAGAAACAAGAATTAAAGCTTCGTTCATAAAGAGTAATATTTTTAACAGATCTCTTAATTAGTAATTAAAGGTCAAGTTTTTTTAACATCGTCTCTATCATCTATTTAAATATATAATTTATCATTTGGTCACAATAGATTTTTAATTAATTTCACAATGTTTTTGTAGTGATTGTAGTAGTACTAGTAATAGTTATGGTGGTAGTAGTAGTAGTGGTGCAAATGGTAGTAGTAGTAATAGTAGTAGTGGTAGTTGTAGTAGTAGTGTATCAACCACATAATCTTAGATGTATAATGTGAATATTTTCGGAACTATCCTTTTAATTATCCTTAAAAACTTTGGAATTTTGAGTAAACTGCTGTAATAACTCTATTCAAATATTATGAGTATTAGATACATTATCAAAATACTATTGATGTTTTTTTTATTTTGTAGATAGTAAATAGAGTAGACTTGGAAGAAAGGTTCAGTTTAAATAGAGAATTGTGTAAACTAATGTTTTTTTGGTAATGATGTCATAGGATAAGAGAAGGTGGATAAAGTTATTGATGATGTTAGCGAGTTTGCAGGACTTTTTAAGATGAGTTTTATATAGTTATCAGTATCAAAAAAGACTTGGAATAACTTGACTTTAACGAATGTTTATTTTCCAATTTTTATATCTTCTTGAATAAAATTCATTGATTGATTAATCAAAATTAATAAATGGTTCATGAATAATGATATATTTATTTATGTAACTTATATTTCTGTCACTTGTTGAAAATCCAGGAAATGCCTCCATGAAATAAATATTATCGAAACAGGTGCACGGAAAAAAAAAAGTAATTGTGCGTGCGTTAAACATCTTTAGAACCCCTATAGGCCTTGAGAACAGTGGAGGTCATCTTTAATGAAAAGGAAGTAGGGCGTATTTAGTTTCAGTGTACAAGAATTCATCGATGCAAGAGACTTTCGTCATCAAATATAATATCCTTCAATTTATTTTTAATCAAATTGATCAGAAATATGAATATGAAAGTTGTTTATAATATATAAATTAATAAATTTCATTACTTCACATATTTCAATTTTTATTTAAAATGTGTAATTTAATTAATAATGTTTGTTATTATATAATTTCTAACCATGAAATATTGCTGAAACTTGAACTTAATAAAATTTACAATTTATTTTAATTTTACACAAAGTGTAAACTGTAGCTACTACCTATTAGTAATATCAATTGACATTGAAGAATGAATGAACTAAATGTTCGGATAGAATATTATGTACTTGGATTATGTAAATAAAATCAATTGGATATATTTGCAACATTGAATACAAAGCATTTCATAAATAAATAAATTGTACATTGTTACAGTATTGGTTGTCCAAAAACGTATATTAAATATAGCTTATAAAATATCAAATATAAAATGAAAATAAATATATAATACAGAGAGAAAAATCTTTCAATAGAAATACGTGTGAATGAGTGCGTCCAATAGTCGCCAGGAAGAGGAAGGGTCCCTGAAATGGACATACCCGATGCATTATTCAATTTGGTTCACAAAAATGTTCATCCGAAGGACTAAATCTTGTTCCTTTATTAAATCACGGACTGGTGGGTGAGTTGAATAAGATATTCCCAGCGTAAATAGTCCTAAATAGATTGCTGTCAAGAAATGCCTACAAGGCTTCTTATTTTATTGAATGCTTATATGTTTCCACTTCCTTGAGTTTTTTTTATAATCGAATAAATGTTGATAATAAAAATATTTTTTCATTCATTCATTTTAATTATTTTGTAATAATAGTTTCATAATTATATTAATAAATCGAAACATGATAGTTGTTGTCAAATATATATTGTTACAAAAATTATTTAGATTCAAAGTATGTTAAAGAATACGATTCTTCTTATACTAATATATGTACAATTAACAGTTACTTATGATATTATATATTTAGTTATGTTTAGAGCTTTTCGAAAAATGCTAATTATATTACAACGATTTCTGATATCATTACTACTTTTACACAATGCTATTACAATTATAACAACTACGATTAATATAATAGCTAATTCTAATATTTCACACAACTGTGTATAAAGATTCGAAAATTATATAACTTTTATAATTACAATTTATGATGTCATTACTACTACTCCCATATACTGCTACAATTACTTGTCATACTACAATCTTATTTAACTCTGCTACAATAGCTACTACTACAAGTTGTAATATCATTACTACTACTCCTACTATTACTGCTACGAATGCTAATTTTATCCTAATGCTATTATTTCTAATACTATGAAATCTACAATATTTCTAAGTATAAGAATCTTATTTAACTCTTCTACCATAAATACTACTACAAGTTATGACATCATTACTACCTTTCCTACTAATACTGCCACAATTACTATTGCTTGCCCTACTACTATTTCTCATACTATGTTTTCTACAATATTTCTAAACATTAGAATCTTATTTAACTCTTCTAATTACAACTATATATAATTACTACTACTGCTACGACTATTACTACTTTGTGTTCTTCAATAATTTGAAGGATTAGAATATTATTTAACTTTTACAACTATAACCATTTCTTATGTGTTTACTACAACTACTATTCTACAATAATTATATGGATTCGAAAAGAAATGTTGACTCTAGTATGTAAAGTATTAATTATATTAAACATTTTAAGTATCTAAATATTGTGTACATGAAAAATTAATACTTTGTAAATTCGTCTTATAATATTCACTATGTCTCGAAATAACGTACAAGAAGAATCACCCACATAATGTTTAACTTTTATATAATGTGAATCAATGATTTCAATGAAATCAATGAAAGTCATTATAAATTAAAAATATAAAATAAAACTACAAAGTGTTAAATAGAATATTACAAGAAGTGTTCGAAATATTATTGTAAAATCAATATATTTTGTCGTATTTAAGTGAATCGTATACATTTTAGCTCTTTTGAAAGCGGTAGGATTCGTTGTAAAGGGCACACACGGGAGGCGGTTTAATGCACCGGAAGCAGGAAGTCGATATTTTGATTCAGCAGGCGGCGGTTTTCAATGTACACCAGAATATCTCTCTCCCCATCCATCGAAAACCGGAAAGCATATAGGTCGTTTTTAAGGGCTCGTTGACAGCGAACGGTACGGCCTCCAGGAACGTAACTGCCCTAAGCTTCGTAAGAGACCTTGGCTCTTAGGACTTAGTGCGAAAGGGGGTTGGACCACCATCACCCACCTCCCCCAGTTCCTTCCAAACGGCAAAATGAATGGGTGCACTCACGGCGATTTGTTGCGGTGATCCCTCAAATCATTTTCTGCCCCCTTTTTTCCCTCCACCGGATTGTTTGTTTGCTCCCATTTCCTTCTTTTTCTCTCCACTTCTATTCCCATGATAATCGCGATGTTTGCCCAGTCGAATGTGCGAAACAAGCAGAAATTAAATGTAATTTTATCTGAAGGGAATTGAAAATATCCACCGTATTGTATTATAGTCGAAAATGATTAACTGTCACGAGGAGAATAATGGTCAGCTCCGGTCAAAATAATGTATACGAGATATGTATAGCGTTATAATGCCCCTCCGTATTGTATATATGTATATATAGATATTTTATATATATCAAACGGTACTTTTTCATACGAATGTGAAATATCAACATGAATTATATAAATATTTCAATATGTATTTCGCTGTCTAATAAAAGATACATTTTTCATAAGCATTTGTAAAAATGCCTGGATATGCATAGATCATATATTTCACGATGTTATTCATATTGCGATGTTTGGGGATGAACCAACAACAATCGACAACTCGTAAAATCAGATCACTTGAAATCGAGAACAACACATTTCATACATATTATATATCAATATTTTAAAACCGAATGTAATCAAATCTATTATTCATAACCAATTTTGTTTATATATAATTAATTTATATATAATTGGTTTCCACACAGAAAGCATTTAATAAAAAATTGTAATCAAAATTATATAATCAATTTATACAAAAATGAACAGACTTTCACCACAATTTTTGCACTCTCATAATTAAATTTAATAAAATAACTATTTTTATAGCATAAATCAAAAAAATTAAATGTAAATGTGACAAATCAATAATCATTCAACAGTTAAATGTGTTTTGATTTTTTTTTTTCAAGTATTGAAACAAATGATACATACTAATTCTAACATGTTTTCCAGATATGATTTAGAAGATATTTAGAGATATTTCAGGTATTTACTAATGAAAGAACATGAGTATAGTGCAATAAATAAAATAATAATATTTGATGACAAAATAATTACATAATTGGTATCAAAAATAATTTAAATTTACAGTTATTAATTAAAATTTATGTCTTATTTGCAATTATTACTATAATTATTGCAATTAATTATAATAGCACAATTATTATAAGAAAATAACCAACTTCAATGAAAAAAGAGAAATCCGTTTAATGTTAGCATATATTTGATATTTATTTGTATTTAGTTGTAAATAATTATTGAAATAAATATAAAAATTTACAATCACGTAAATAATTTAATGATTGTTGAAATTAAAGTTTTAATAAAAATACATTTTTATTATATTTTAAGTAAAAAAAATTAAATTTTATGCTAATATTAATGAGGTAATAGACAATATACTCAAATAATTTATTTTTCAGAAAAACAAATATTTTATCAGTAAATGTCTACGAAATTTACATTTCTTAATATTTTTACAAATAAAAACATGAGTGTTTACAACAGGCATTAGAATTTCAAATATATATATATATATATTAGATATTCAGCAAAAGAATTGGGTTTATACTTTATTACACCAAAATAATATAACCATATATTGGGATCAAAACGTTAGGAATCAGTGATTCATATACCACAAAGTTGATTCCATCCTCAAGAGAGTGTCATGGCCTTATTGTAAACTCATTGATTGGAAAACGAAACATGATTATTTACGGTGGGACGGAGTCACGGATCGAACGCATTCATTCATTGAACAGAAACCGAGAGAAGAAAAAAAAAATGTCGAACTTCCGCATTTGTATCAATCATGAAGAGAGCTGTAGTTTTGCATGATTACCAATACGTTATTTTTATTTTGGATAATTGGATATTTTTGGATCGCTGTCGGATGCCATTGATACGTTATCAGTCAACAGCGATCGGTATTTTTATTTTATTACGTATACTTATATATCTATATATTTTTTTTCCATATCGTCCTTGTCGGGAGGGGAATTCATTAATCTTAGTTTATTGCGCGTTCAGTGCGCACTGATTGACAGATAGATCAAAGAGCCGAACGGGAAAGGCATACGCATAAGGTCCTGGAAGGTATTGGCTCCGTAGCCGACGACCGTACAACTTTAACCGCGCGTTTATTTTTATAGGCAAACTGCGTTTAAAAATAAACCCATTTATTTCTGTGTGAGAGCGAATTTATTCGGTTTCTGCTTTACATTAAAATCATCTTAATACCAATGAACTGTTATATATTTGTGTGTATATAAATAGTAATCTCGTATCTTGAATATAAAGATATAGTATAGAGTAAAATTTAAATTTTTGTTTCTAATTAAAATAAATTAAATAATTTAAAATAAATTTATATTAAAATAATTTAAAATAAATTTATATAAAACAACATCAAATATTAAAATTGAAATTATAAAATAGAAATAAAACAACTAAACTTCATGTTAATTTAGAGTTATTTAACCTGTAGAATTATTAAATTACATAAGCAAAGAGTGTTCAAATAATGATTTGACTTAATGATTGTATATATATATATATTTTTAAACGAACAATATAAAAAGAAAACTTATATAATACAACAATACCTCGCATAGTGCGGATAATCTATTACGCCTACTTCCCGATCATATTGAAGACTTTCAAACAGCACAAAGGAGACTTCGTATATAATGGAAAAATAAAATAATAATTTTTGGATTATTTTTTTAGAATTTAATTTTCAAACCGGAGTGATCAAAACTGCACTATGAGATTACTATAGTTCAATATTTACTCCTCAACATAATTCATAAAAATATATAAGATAATAAAATATTCAAATGAAATATTTAAAACATGTTAAAGTTATAATAATGATAATTGTGTAATTCTGATGTGTACATCCGAAATTTAGTAAAAACAGAAACGAGTAACATTTACAAATTGTTTAAATATTTACTAAAATATATATTTTTTTTGATCCTTAACATTTATTAAATTTTATTTTCCATATAAAGTATTGACTGTGATTAGTTACAAATAGAATAGTTCATACAAAATTTATGATGATTATTACAACAAGGAAATGTATATTGTAATATAGAAAATCGAAAAAAAGACATCACAACTGTTTGTAGCTTTACCAACATGATATTTTGAATTTAATATAAAAATACTGCACATATAGTAAAATTTTAATACTATAATGTTACAGAGTGGTTAAATATAAAATGTATTAATTTGAAATTCATAGAGATATTTAATAAAAAAAATTAACTGAATAATATTTCTTCTTATACATAGAATAATAATTAGTGATAATTATTATACGTAAATTATATTCACTTGAATATTTGAAATCTAATCTACATGAAAATGTATTTTTTTTTATAAATAATATAAAGTTACGAGAAGGATCTAATGGAAACTGTATACGCCATAACAGCAATTGACCTAGAATGCTTGATTATAATTAAAGTCGGTGATTTACTTCTCAGCAGGTTTTATGCTGTAGTTTTATATATCGCACGGTAGCAGTGAAATAATAACTGTAGGCATTTTCAGTGACAGTGGAGGACGTACGGAGGGACGTACGTACGTACGTACGTACGCAGGGCTCCGTAGCCGCTAATTGAATTTACGATGACAGTTTGTGCCCCGGGAGGCCGTATATTTGGCGACGACATCGCTTCCGAGATGCCAATATCGCGGACTCCCCGGGGAACGATCTGCGCGCTCGCTCGTTTTGGGTCTCCCCTGGGCCTCCCCACGCTGCCTCCCTCCTCACAGCCTCCCCAGATCCACGTCTCACACTCATGCTTACTACTCTCGATCATTTCATATATGGATACAGTTCGGTCTCGAGCTAAGGAAATATATGCACACTGCATCGAAATGTATCAACCGTTTGTCTATATTAGTCTATTACGGATACGGAGGATAATACCAAATTAGAGATTTCTCATTACAATAAACGGTATTACATTCGATTCTCCTCACTCGATGGAGAATCGAGTGGAGTGGAGTTCCTGGTTAACCATATTTCTTAAATTCATTTCTCAAACTCACATAAAAAAAGGAAATCATCTCTTAATTAAGTACAACCTTCGAAATACAATACATGTACATCGACATGCAAGGCGACTTGAAGGATCACATGTAATTGAGTTAACGTTCACTTAATGTATTATATATTTTATGTACCGTCGATAAACGTATCTGATTATTTACGACCCACAAACCAAACTAAAGTACAATTACATATGCACTGTTTTTTTTTTATCTGTGGTGTCCGACGGAAAATTATACGTTCGTATGAACATCGAATATGCCCAAGGGACAAAATTCATAAAAACTTTAATTATTGTAATGAAAATTACAAATCTATATACTACTAGTTCTAACTTACATCCGTTCAATGTAATTCGATAATAAGTACATGATTATTATTTGTGCTAGTGTCATCATCACTAACATACAAACGTTTTTGGTAAAATAACTGAGAGCAACATTATTAAATAAAAGTAAATAGCAAAGGGTATGGTGGTGCAGATCAGTTACAATGTGTACGTTTCTATGAACTCAGGTACGTTCATTTGAACAAAGCTACATCTATACAAACAAAGCATAAATATGTATGTTTGTATGAAATTCAGTTTCTATATGAATTCATTCACACATATAACAATTTGGGTATGTATTATGTATGATTAGAAAATAATACAAAGTAAATAAAACGTTGTATATGATCTCCTCGTTTTTAGTTATTGGACTAATAACATTCTCTACTTTTGTACCACCCTGTATAAATATCTATTTATATAATAACGCGTTAATAAGCATTGCAATTAACGACAGAAAACTATTATGTAATAATCGAAGTTTCGAGAGGTGAACCTAGAGGAAATCAAAGTCACTAACATCAATCGACGTTCTAAGTATATTAGCTAGTAATCACGTTAGCTTTAACCACCCCTACACGTGATGCATACACCAAAAGCCCCGCCATAGAATTACCCTTTAGATTTCCTGTAATACACACGCATGAATATTTATCAGAAACACCCAACCTTTGACAGAGCCCAATTAATAAATAGAAACGCAGTGTCATCGAGTGAAATGACGATTTAGTTACGTGCCAAAAGTCTTTCAAACTGTTTCATAATCGAGCGAAGGAAACGTGTCTCGCAGAATTCAGACACATATCCACCTACGGGCATTCACCGCTCAAGTTATCTTACTTTAATAACGAACTCACTAACTGCATGTATTCAAGCGCAGTAGAACATCCTCGAGCGTTCCGTGAAAACTTAGCTCTGAAATGCATCACCGAAACGATTACTTCTTAAATTAACATTTTATTTTTCCTCAGTGGAATAACGTTTCGCAAGAACATAAAAAGCAGGAGTTTGTGGTAAAAGGGCGATAAGGTAGATTGCTTTGTGTGTACGTTCCATAGGGAGTGATTCATATTATCTATTTGAATTTTTGTTACATGATACACATATAGTGTATATTGACTTTTATTACAGTTTATATCTATATAAAGTTAAAATAATTCGATTATAAACCGGCTATAAAAACTTGAGTTTTGACAAAAGTTAAGCAACAGGAAAGGTGACCAATATTGTTGACTCAATCAATATATAAAGATGCTGGTAAAATATAAGATAAACAACGTGAATATTTAATATATATATGAGATTTTTTATTCAAATTTATATTTATAAAAAAAAAAGGTTTACATATTGTCAGTTCACTGATTAAAAATAAATTCAATTTAAATTAAATGATTATTTTTTTAAATTAGTTCCGTAAAAAAATAAAATAAATAATAATTTGATATTGATAAGCAGTTGGCAAATGTAAGACGCAATAGCAATGGAAACGAAAATGCGATTGACCTCCAAGAAAACGCTTATCGCAATTACAGGAAAGCAGATTGTTTATGTTTCACGAAAAAAAATTCTGAAAACTTTTATATTTTCGTAAATAACGAGAATTGTTTTTGTTTGTTTCAGTTCAGAGATTTACTGGGGGGGCAAAGAGATGCTTACATGGAAATATGAGTTTTTCAGGAAAGCGAAAGAAAAAATCACTTTGTGATTATTAGGATGAAGATGAACAGGCTCCCAAACGTTCTAATTTAAATTCATACCGGGAATCCCTATGATGGTGCGTATCTAATGGGCCAACTGTTTGATATTTTTAGAAACAGTATCTTTTTGCTTAATTCTCGCCTAGTTTTCTTCAACATATTAAAACTTTGTAGATTATTTAAATATATGAGAATATTCTAGTAATTACACGTCTCAAGGATATACGTTTTAATTTATATACTTTATCACTATTTTTTCTAAATCTAAAAGATTATTTGCAGATTAAGTATTCACAACGACTAATGGGATTTTTGAATTATTTTACACATGAATCACAGTCAAAATAACTATTACGAATTTCTTACTACTTTACCTAGAGTTTAATTAAATAAACCAAAGCTGTAAAAACATTTGATTAAGATTTAGTTTTTTAACGTAATTCTATTAAATATTTGATGAGGCCCGCGGGACGTGAATTTGTTTTTTTTTAATTTAAAGTTACAAATTAATAACAAGTTTATATACAGAGGAAACTAATAAATAAAGACAAAATCAATACACATTATAATACAGATAAAAATAAATAAAATAACAAGATTCGGTTTATATAATGCTGCGGACTTAATGAAGTATTAAAACTTCCTGGTAAAATTAAATAGGCCGACAGTAACGATGCGCGTCTGAATGTTATATAAATTGATAAACTGTTTCAGAACTTTTCTCGTACTAAAAACTTTTTAACGGCGAAAATTGGAAATTTATTACACCCAAGTTTACGCGTACACTACACTTATAATACATGCAATATTTGTTCGAAAACTCAATTTCAATATTAATATATTTCCAACGCTGTATGTAAAAAGATACGTATCTTCTTTCTTTTTTCATATATATTAAATTCAACTCCATGTTTACAGCAAGTTTTTTGTATTTTGCTGCTGAATAAATAGATAAAACCGATTGGTTTCATGGCGGCGGTATTATGTAACGATGAATTGAAATATTTTATTTGAATATGGGGAAATTCTATCTTGCGTAAATAAATGAATGTATTTTAATGTGCTGTGTAATTTAAATAATAACGTTATCAGCGTTACAAAATAAAATATCATATATGTTGTTTTTCCACATTGTTCCAGAATTTGTCACATTTATTTGATAATTAGTTGATGATAATTTTTTTTTCAGTGTTTTGAACATTGGATTTTAATCACGAGCTGTGTATGATGGGTGAATAAATATATGGATTGGCATGTATACATGACAGCTTTATTTGTAATCCACGTGAGTGTTTTAATTCGATATATGTGTAACAAAAAAATATAATAATATAATGTATAATATAATAAAATTGGATAATCGATTCAACCTTTAAATAATGCAAAGCAATTACGCGCAGTTGTAATGCAACGAAACGCGTAAATAGGTTCGATAAAAGCAGGAAGTGCAGGACCATAGACATCAATGTTATTGCGCCCCTGGTGTATTTATGTACTCCATAAATCACGTGACCATAACAATACGTACAATGCAGCCTTGGACACTCTCGATAACATATAGAGCACTAGGTCTCATCCGAGCCTCTGACGCTTTTGTTTTCCAAAATTACAAACATTAATTACATAGATAAGGGCGTACCAGGTTTGTAACATCGACCTTCATAA
The DNA here is from genome assembly GCF_001412225.1 of Nicrophorus vespilloides. NCBI lineage: Eukaryota > Metazoa > Arthropoda > Insecta > Coleoptera > Silphidae > Nicrophorus > Nicrophorus vespilloides. The sequence continues at coordinate 54,003 of NW_017097147.1, forward strand.
CCACCACAGTATATATTTTATTATTTACCTCATCTTCTTATGTTCTATTTTAATAAGTTTGTAACGATGGTGTGAATATATAAAGTTATTGATATCTAGTTAAGATATAGAAGAATTATAGCATAAATTTAGTTGAGTGGCATTGTAATCAACGTATTAGAGATATTGTAGATATGACAAATATAAATATATAAAATGAAAATAAAAATGTAAAAATTCTTCATATTTATTTTTCATTTTCCATTTTTAATATAAAGTTGGATTTTATGTTATGTTCAATTATTTGACTAATAAATTATTGTTATTATAAGCAAATATATCTGTCGTCGAATTGACCGTCGTTCAGATGTCGCGTACTCCAAGAATATGTAGTAGAGAAGTAATAGAAATTTGATTCGAAATTTGACCACTTATAAAATGGAGATGTAGTAAAGTTGTAATATAAATATAGTGTAGACTTAGTCAACATGAAGTAGAAGTTATCTAAACAAATAATAGAATTGTAATAGAGATATTACAGAAACAAAGTACAGAAGTTGAATTGATTAAGTATAATTGTAATGAAGGTATAGTAGAAATGTAGTAGATATAATGAAGATTCATCAGATAGCAGCAGAGATGTAATAGAGATTCAGTAGAGAAGTAGCAGATATTTAGTAGAGATGACGTAGAGGTATGTCAAAAATAAAGTAAAGATGTTAAAACAGTAGAGTAGAGATGTAGTAGAGATGTAGTAGAGATGTAGTAGAGATGTAGTAGAGATGTAGTAGAGATGTAGTAGAGATGTAGTATAGATGTAGTATAGATATTGTAGCAATGTAGTAGAGATGTAGTATAGATGTGGTACAGAAGTACTAGAGATGTACTAAAGTTGTACTAGAGATGTACTAGAATTGAACTAGAGATGTAGTAGAGATGTACTTGAGATGTAGTAGTGTACTGGAGATGTAGCAGAGATGTATTAGGTTTATTGTAGAGATATAGTAGAGATGCGGTAGAGAAGTACTAGAGATGTACTAGAGTTGAAGTAGAGATGTAGTAGATGTAGTAAATTAATAATTTATTGGTTGGATTTATTCGAATGATTTTAAATAATTGCAATTACCAATTATTGTATGTTTGTTTCCATATTTCGAAAGACTAGAAACGTATATAATCCAAATAATAAAAAACATGTTCTAGTTTAAATAACCGAGACGAGTAAACAAAATAGTAAAAAATGTTAGCTTATTGTGAATATTCACTAAATCGTGTCCTATTTATTACACAAATGCGGAGGCTATTTGTATCCAGTATAATTGGATGTATTTTTATCCTTGTAACATTTTAACGAGCTATCCCATATAGTTGCAAAACATGGGGAGGGAATTCACCGAAGCTCCGTAGATTTTATAAATGTATTGCGCTCGTTACAAAACGTCTTGATTCACCTAATGACGACGTAGTCAACTTGAGCAATCGTTATTTACAAGACCGTCGCACGATTCTTATTAGAAGATCTGTCAAGTGTCTGTACCAATTATTTACGCTCAGGTAATCCATACACAACTTAAAATTTATCGTACACTTCAGTTACTTCATTTTATTACTATTATATAACTTTCGTTACTCTCAAAAAATAAAACGGAAAATAACATACATATAATTATAATTATCAATGAAAACGTATTAATATTGTGCGTTGCACACTGTCACAATTCATACTCGGAATGGCGGCGGATGGGGGAGACACGGAAGAAGAGCCATAATCCTCTGGAGGCCCAGGAACCGGACTGTGTTATCGCTGAAGTTGGCACGTTAATTACGGAAAACCATCCGGAGTGGTCCGCAACTTCATCTCCCCAATCGTTTGATCCTTAATCATAGGAATCATAAAGTAGGATTCTAATTAAGAACCGCACATAAATTGTGCAAGACTATAACGTAGTTTAGCTGTTACTGGACGTCACGCACACATAATTCAAATAGAAAAATAAATCGTATCAAAACACCCCTGGCTACTTTCTTTTATTTATTTTTTCCCTTGCATTTTTAAAACATTATTTACAATACTATCTGACCAACTGACTGAATATATTATAATGCGTTAAACGCAATACTTCCTTTAGCTTTAAAACATACACAAAAACTTGTTGTTTGTAACCTGAAATAATCAACTTCACGTAAATTGATGTAAAACTGTAAGCGAAGTGAAGAGGGAAGGTGTGGAAAGAAGAAGATAACCGTAAAACTAAGTAAATAATAAAAATGGTAAATAGTCAAAACGTATGAAATAAGACAAAAATATTAATTAGGTAACTTCTACGTACAATTGTATATAAACATTTAATATATAATTATGTAAAAAATAATATGTAGTTTGTAATTAGAGCTTTATGAGCTGCGGCTGTCAAACTATCACTATTAAGTTAAACGTGGGCCCCAAACTGTGTTAATAGAGGGCCCCAGGCAGTGTTAATCGTGGGTCCCAAACTGTGTTAATTGAGGGCCCTCGAATAGTGTTAATCGTAGATCCAAGCAGTGTTAGCATAGACATAGTCAGTTGAGGCACTTCAAATAATGTTATCCAAGGGTCCTCAAAGTTAACGGTCCGACCTGAATGACTAACATCATTATCTTTTAATTTACTTTATTTTAAAGTGTTAAATAACCTTCAATTGCAACATTTAACTAACATATTTCAATATATAACAATTATGCAATAAATAACTTCAATTCATGGATAATTTAAGAATCTGTAACTTTACCACATATTAACAAACTTTATTGTAATATGTTACATCTTCGTAGATTGTAATTAATAGCAAATACAACAGTACTTCGCATAGTGCGGCATCTATTGATCCTGATTCACTATAGCCCAGTTTAAAATTTTTTAAAACAAAATTTTAATTATTCAAAACAATAAAATAAAATTACTACACAACATTATTTTTGTATGTATTTAGTTCTTCCATTCGTACGGTTTCAAACAGTCCGGGTTATTGGTAGAACTAATTACCCGCACTATGCGTGGCATATATGTATAAATAAATATATATATATATATAAAATGGAATTTTTTATGGAATAATTTCAACTACTTTGATACATGCTCGACACTGTATAAAATCAATACCGGTGGGAAGTATATCATGGAGAAATATATTTCGTCCGAACTTGCTCTAACATATGTGATGTATCACGATCGCACGGAATCAAAACTAGACCAACAAACATTTTTCCATAATACATGAGAAAGAAAATTGAAATTTATAGATGGAAGAAAGTACAATCCTTTCCAATTGAATATAATTAAATTATTCATACGACATTAACAAGTAAAACAAAACAGAAATTTGTTATTGTAAAAGTTTACAATGTAATATATCAAGTAAAGTATATATCAGAAGACTGTACTTCACAAGAAATTAGTATTTTACTAGGTTTGCCATGCGTTGTTTTTCAGGATATATTCTAGGATTGTGACCAATTATTATAAAAAAAATAATAAACAATTCCTTTTTTCCTCTTTTTTAAACTCTCATTTGTCCTAAATTTTAAACATTGTTGTCCAAGTTTATCGCTTTAAAATTTGGGGATCATAATTTTACTTAATTGACAAGTAAATTGTAATACACCAAACTATAAATGAATATGAAAGAAGTAAATTGATTTCAGTTGATTAACTGACAATTAGTTAACATTACAAAATGAAAAATATTATTACTGCATAAATAAATCATGAAATAAAGACATTAATTATTAATAAAAATATGTTGCTAATAACATAATAGATAAATATGAAACGATAATAATATTGCAAAACTGACAAATGCGTGTAATTCGTGTGCAATAAATTAATATTAAATAATACATAGTAATGGCGGCATAATTGTTTCGCTGTTATTTATGTGCAAATAATTATTCACGAAAGAATGAAAATGATTGGAGTTGAATATCAAAACCTAATGCAAAATAGAATGAAAAAACTGCATCAGTTCAATATACTACAGGCATGGCGTGACAGCCTTCTATACTTTATAGCATATAATTTTAATTTATTGCGCATTTACATCAATTCGAGTTAATTACGTCCATTAATTGCTAATTTAAATCTAGTATAATAAACATTACATACATTTAAAAAATATATTATTATGTTAAAGTCTCCAAATTGTCTTTTTTTACTGAAAATTTAGCAACTTCGTTCGCGATTAAATAATTTATATTTACTGAACTACGTTTTCAAATTGTACAAATATTAATCCAAAGTAATATTTGAGTATTTACTACAATATCAATTGAATTATTTTGGTCTGTTTTCCCATTGGCAATATAGTGAGTGACGGATTAACGAACAGTTTAGACTACCAACAAATCAGGTAACGAAGTTTTCCGACTAAAAATTTGGATAATGAACACCTTTACTACTGATTAACGTTAGTTTTAGAACGCTAGTAATATTTAAATATTTGACGAATAATTCAGGTAGTTAATTAGATTATATTTATCACCCACTGCATATCTTATAGCAGTTATCTCAAAGTAGCGGCTACATCCGGCTTAATACTAACTATACATGGCTCGCGAATACACATCAATTCTGTATTTGTTCTAAACACGTTCTATAGTTTTAGAGATATAGATATAGACAGATCTTATGTATGCGACTGCTATTGAAGGAAAAAAAAACCATAGAATGAATAGGTCGAGGTTATATTAATAGCGTCTTTGTCACAGCATGTTCATCATCAGCTGCTTTCAGCCCGCATTTAATTTGAGTTTGAGACCGCTGTCATACAGTATTAAGACTGAAAGTATACTTGAATTGGTTTTTTTCTTACTTTATATAAAAATTATTTATTTATTTTTGTTTACTTATTATATTTAGGGTAGTCGCTAAAGTATAACTCATGGTTCAGAAGTTCACTCGTGTCATTTCAAAAGTTACTTTTAATTACATTATATATTTTTTGAAATTTATTTCAGTTTTCCTGATAGTTCAAAGCTATATATGTATTGCAATTTTATTCATTATTTGAACATATGTTCAGTTTCTCTAAAAATGATTGGTAATATAGATGTAAATTAAAAAAAAATACACAGTTCCAATTTAATATTTTCAAAAGTGGTAGAATTATTTTTGGGATATTTTTATATATTATTAATTTAAAAAAATGCAACAACGAAAATTGTTCTAAATACTTTTATTATGATTTTGACGAAAATCCATACTTTTAACTGAAGTACATCAACATTTACACTTGATTTATATGATACTCCATTTATTCTTGTTTCACAATTAAACAGCATTACTTTTAATGTGTAGATTATCCAAAGTTTACCTTTTTCTGCTGTTAACATAAGCTGGATTAATTCATATGCAAAACGTGTAAGGTCAATCAACTTTGAAGGATTTACAACAAAGCGTAGTAAAGTTTAAACGTGTAAACCTTTAAATCTGTATCATCGTTTTTTTTTATATATATATTTGAAATAATTATACAACATTAATATCACTCATTTCATTGTTTTATATATGATATAAACTTAATATAATTAATAATATTTAATTAGAAAATGCTTCTTTGAGTTTTTTTTTCATTGAAAACTGCACTTGAATTAATTATGAATTATAAATATGATTAATTATTCAGATGCGGTTTTCAAACAAAAGTACAAAAGGATTTACATATGTAATTTTACTATTTGTACTTAAAGTAATAAATAATCATTAATTGTGTAAAAAAATGTGTCTAATTTGCATCAATTTGTGTAGTAATATAATGTGTTTACAAGACGTCCGTTTTGATAAATATTTGTTTTTGCCAAAGTTATTTATTAACGCATTTATTGTGTATGATTTGTAAAGAAGGTGAATAATATAAACGTATTTTTGTACTGTGTACATGTGTACGTACATTACACTCTTTTTCGTTTCGGTGGGAAAGGTTAATGTAACACATTTTACTCGGCTATATATATTTGACAAGAACAAGAAGTACATCTCAGCTGGGAATAAAAAGACACCTCAAGTCGCTAGCTCAAGTACGTAAACAAGCATAACTCAGTGAGAGACCGAGACGACAGCTATCGGACAAGATAAAGACCATTATTTATGCTGCACACTTAAATAATTACCACGATCAAAGCCTTCTTATATACGTTCGCGACAAAAAGGACTGTTGTGTGCACGAAGCAACTTTTATTCGAATTCCTCCGCTACCAACAGCACTCACCTCGACACCATATACACATGGCCTTTAAATAAAACCGAATGTACCCAATATTAATATATGCCAATTCAATCTTTACAAAAGTTGAACAACATGTATGAAAATTGACTCTGACATATATTACTACAATCTATTAATACATTGAAAATAACATAATGGTACACTACTAGATTGGATAAATGATAAAAATATATAAGGTAGAACAATTATGTAATGACCTTGAATGCGCAACTTTCTGTAATTTCAACTCAGTCACCAACTACATCATGCATAGACGACAGTTTCCGAATTTGGACCATATAATTACTTTTTATACTATGAATGGATATACTTTATTAAACCACTGATCTTCAAAATGTGATAATAGAATCAAAGTCAGTAAATAAATCGATATTGCATCCAATCTATGAATATGAACTTCTATGGTATGATAGAAAATATAAACCTTATGGGTTCGTGATAAAGTTATAAGTTTTAGTACGTAACAACTCTTGACACCATATATATTCCTATCATAACTACTGTTAATCATTTCTAGCTAATGTGTTTCCAATTCCCGGGATTTGGATTTCATAAAATAATGAAATTTTCCGGGAATTTTTGTTCAAATAACAAACTTTTTATATTGTAGATAATATTGAGAGAAAGTATAAAAGTGAACAACAACATAATAATTAAATAGACTAAAGCGTTTATTTGTGACAGAAATTAGAAAAACGCGTTCTTATAAAAACTTAAATGTTTCATTTCTCTTATTTTATATTATTTCAGCCCTTTTTGATCTTTTGTTAAAGAAATCTTAAAGATCTAAGATTTAATATAATAAAGCTGATAAGGAATGACCTTAAACGTCTAATTTCCCGGGATTTCGTTCCCGGGAAATTCCTGATAGAACCTATTAGTCCATTGATGGCGAACTTATGACACGCTAAAGATATTATTAAAGATACTAATATTTGTCACTTCATAATTAAAACTGCTTAATTAAAAATGTAAAACAGCATAAAGTTAAAATGGGTAAACTGTAGCAATTGACAATATGCTTCTAAAGAATTGTGTATTAGTTAAGAGGAAAAGTACATAAAAATACAAATTTATCTTTGTTACAAAAAAATGACGTGAAATACAATTATTAGAATACTGAATCACTAACTGTCACACATATAAATTCACTGCAATTATAACAAAAAATTGGAAGTGTATTTTGCTGATCCTTTCCCTCGGCTACAGTGTGGTAAACCACGGCAGTTTGTTAGATAAACACATAGGTGCATTTAAACAAGTTTAAATACACCATAGAGATGTGGGTAAGCTCTGAATTATGGCCACGTCCGAACTGGACACGTTTGGCGTATCCTGAGTAAACGTTGCTAAGCAAAACGAGATCAATGGGTCAGAGGCAAGCGGAAACCTAATGGACATAATTGATTACATGGCTCGGGGTAAAAAAAAGTGTGTTATTAAGGTAATTATAAGTGTGGTGGGTTAAAGGAACATAGTGCGGCTATAAACGCTGTACACAACAGAGATCCAAACTTAATTACTCGAACAATAGGTAGTTGAAAGAACGTTCTCATTCTTCCTCGTCCTCTCTTCTTCTCCAACCACCACTACTACCACCACTACTACCACCACCGATATACCGACAACCGGCGACCATCCGCCCCATAAAACGCAGAGATGCAGCTCGTAAAATATGAACCTCTCCGAATTGCCCAAGGCAAAAACTGTAATTGCAAATTGGCCCTGGCTTGAAAAGCTCGGTAGCGGATCGTAAAGCTCGCTCGTAATGCTGCAGATTACGCGGCTCCGATGGGTTTATTATTGCTGCGACGCCGCGCATCGCATAGCATCCTATAGCATAGCATCGCAGCTCGCTACCGCCGCCCGCTTCTTAATTCCTCAACAGTAATGCCTTTAATTATCACCACCAACTTCAACTTCTACATCCCAAAACCACCCCTCCTTTCCCTTTTCTAACCAGGAATAGGATTTTCGAATTCGCGTTCTCCCCCTAAAAAAGTATCACTCCTCAATCAGCGCGACACCGTTACGAACAAATCGAATTGCAGACCAAACAATTCCAACCTTTACTATAGAAGGGACACACGCTGTTTCAATTATCTGGATAAATCAGCCCCGCTGATAGTTTTACCAATTGAAAACGAACGAATTGTTACGGAAACCCGGGGTCCAACGTACTCCTTATTATCTCTAATGTTCCTTCCGAGTGAACGACTTTTAATGCTGGTTGGCCTTGCTGATTTCTATTTATATTTCAATTCATGGACCGAATGAAAACAACTGCTCTGATAAATTACACCATCCATTTCAAACATCCTATATACTGAATTTAAAATCTATCGTTTTAATCTAGAACTGCAATAATCATTTAATATAATCACCTAAAATAATTCGTTTCAGACAAACCTTCTAATGTTTTATTATCTTATTTAATTTACCACTTCAACTAATGAAATTTATTGTTTACTGCGTTCAATGTTACCTTAAGTTCTTATATATTAGAACTTCAAGTAAAATTGAACACAGTAAACTTGAATTTTATTAAATTCAAAATAAAAAATAATGATCAAAATCTAAACTTAGATTTCTGTTACTTAACTAAACTGTATCAAAATGATTATCAATTTCTAAAAAATAATTTATTTTTTCTCTCATTTCATTTCCCTATTAATAATTTTGTTGTTTTATAGCTAAACGCCATTTCTTTACATTATTAAATTACATTATTTACTATTTTTTTCTAAGTTTCTAAGTACATAAACTTTACCTTTATTTCTAGTTATATTTTCCTTTGAACTTTGTCTCTCCAAAATAATCTTCTACTTAGGTTCATACATACGAATTCAATTGAAGACAAATCTGATCTATTAAGATTTTTTGATAAAAAAATTTCGAAGTTTTTACATTGACTTAAAATTGAATTGCGTCTTATGAACCGAAGGTAATATATTTTTTTATAAATTCTTCCCATAAATTTGCCTTAATATTTTTTACACTATAAGTTGAAGATTAATTGATAATTACTATTTTATTATCTGAAATGTAAATATTAAAAATATATCAACCTCAAAAGAATATTTTTATTAATTTCATGAACTATGATTAGTTTTTATTAAATTATATTGATCACTTAAATTAAATAGTTTAAATACATTTAGTAATTGCCACGTAAAGCACTTACTTAATACAGAGCTGAAACATGTGTGCATTATCTACAGCACTTGGATGAAGTTTATTGATTTTCTACGTCGATGGCGCACGATGCGATAATAGGCATAATTCTCACTAAAGATCAAACAATAATCTCCGTAAGATGAAAGCTACTTTGATTGTAATCTAATATATTGCAATAATAATGTCTTCTTTACCTGTGTTGTGTACCTTTCAATCTAATAGACTTTACATAATGTATGCTTTTGTTCATGATTTTTTCGCTTGTTGTATATAGAAACATTATAAAAAGAGCATTATATAAAATCTAATTTAACATCTACAACAATGTTATATCATACATGTAAAAAGCTTTCTTTAATCTATTAATAAATATTCTAAGCGTTGCTATTTTTACTACTAATACGTATACCTGTTTTGGAGAACAAACGGTTGTCAAACATATGGGTTCAAAAGCAAGGTCATCTGAAATGACCACCCAGGTAGTGAATTTATTTCCATTGCGACAGTATTTTTTTTTATTATATTAACAAGTATAATGGATAATTAAGGAAAGAAAGACATCAGTCGATAGTAGAAAATACTATTCATTTTTTTAATTAATATTATTTAGTAATTAAAAATGATCATAATCCTTTATGTAGGGACATATTATTTCAACAGTTTCAACTGATTATTGATGTTTCCGCTCTAATTATTACATAATTCATGGCATAACTATTAATTTTTTTGTAGATTAACCGATGTATAATAACAATTATACTAATATAGTTATACTTGTATAATAACAAGTTGCACCGGGACTTTTCCAGGATACGAAATAGCATGTATATCAAAATTACGTGAGCTACGATGATTTATTATTTTTGAGACCTATTTATTTTGAACGGCAATTATTATAAATCCTTCCGTCGAGTCGTACAAATGGTAGTTTAGTGTGTTACACTGAGGTTACGCACCTGACAATGTAACTACTCCAAATAAATTAATTCTAGGATAATTGCCAGCCGCAGAACACGAGAGAGCATAGCAAGCTCGTGTAATTTACAGGCTAATGTTTGTTGCATAATTCGTGCGCGAGCGATTAACGAAACCCTGTGAACTGAGTATATGTATATATATATATAAACTCAGTTTGTGTGTGTGTCTCTATATATACATATTCAGTGAGTTATAGTGCGTACTACTGGTAAATCATATGGTCTATAAGTTGCAGCGTTTATTCATTTAAATGTAAATTAATATACCATTCGGTCGGACAATATAAACATTACAGAATGAGAAACAAAACAAAAAATAAATGGTATAAGGATCTATGGTACAGCTTTGAGCTTTATCTGCGGGGCGGTCGCGCACCGAGACCTATTTAAATTATATCTGAATTCATGGACGAAAATGTAACGGTCTTTCTATGTCTTTGGACGAAATTTATTGGTAGAGCCGAAGGAAATGGTCGGCCACGAGTCGCTTCTATTATTCGAGCGCGATGGATTTGCAAGATTAAAAACGGAGAGGAGGAAAAAAAGTTATTAATTTGGAAAACGGTGCTCGAGGGGTCATCTCTGCGGTTCAGCGAGTCACGTCGTCCGGTCACGACATCACGGACCCCATAAACCTGCAGGTAACGTGAGATTTCAACAATAACACGATCCGCTTGTTATTGTGGATACGGTTAGAACAAACCTTACCAGTGAGTTTCTTATGGCCCTAACCATTAATTAACCGACTTGCTCTCGTTACAACTGGCCGTTTTTTTTATTTGTTTGTTTCATTTCAATGGCTCAAAGCCATTACCTTACTATTGCTAATTTACATGTACCTCGGGGTTTATGTTACATATTATACAATGAAACGTATCTTATGATACAGCTCTCATCTAGTTAGAAAATTCATTTTTCAAATATTATACATACTAAATGCAACAGTTTACATAAATGACAACTACAAAAATACATCGTTTAGTCCGGCTACTATCAATCTGAATTCACTATAGTCCGGTTTGAAAATTTCGAAACAAATTAAGTTTGAGAAACGTAGATATAAATTCTAATAACATTATTTTATTTATACATAAATGATCAATATTTTCCCCTTAAGTCTTTTTTGATTTGATTCAAATAATCTTGGGTATTGGTGGAACCGATTAACCGGACTATGCGAGGTCATAGACATTCATCTTTCTTTATTTTAGTTTTAGCATATTTCTAAAAAAAATAACCTCAAGCTTATATAGATTATTGTAAATAATTATAATAATAATAATGATTTTTTTGTGAGATTTATTTTTATTTATAATCAGACGAATAGCGACAAAACTTGTAATAAATTAACAATGATAGAAATAATTTTCCTAAAAATTATAATACAAATAACATAAATAAATAACATTAAAATTATATTTTATGTCTTTTTAGTTTAGATCTTTAGAATTTTATGCAAGATAATATTATTTTTTAATTGTTGTTTAAAGTTTTGTTATTCTGTATTCCCTATAATTATATAAACTATTACACAACATTTCTCTTTAAAAAATTAGTCAACCATGATATTACAATTGTTTTATTTTTTCTTTGGCCTTAAAATGTTCCCATAGTATCGAAAATAATTGCCCGAAATCATTGTGTCCAATTAGTGTAGACATCGTAGCACGAAAATAGCGTATTACCAAAAAGAAGACAGCCAAAATACATTCATTATTATTTCAAATCGCAACAAATTATGTTTGATTTACATGTAATAATTATTGTATACATTTAGATAATAATAGTTTTTATTTAACAAAAAAAGTTATTTTAGTTGATGATTTATAATATGAATAATTACAGTTGAAAAAAATGAATTCATCTTCAACTCAGATTTGTAGAAAATTTGTCAAATTGTAGAAAACCGCAGTTTACATTATAATCACTATTTTTTTTACTAATGAAATACATTTTCCAACATAGTCAAACAATTCGATATTTTATGAAATGTATTCTATTATTCTATATGTTAACGTTTAAGGTATTTTGCACAATATATTTTTGCTAGCATAGGCATTACAGCTAGAATATAGAATAAGACAGACAAAATACTTATACTTATAAAAATAGTAGATTTAAAATTAAAAATGAAATTAATAAGGATAAGATCTCATCGATTTGATTAAGACTGTCTATTTTATTTATTAGTATTACATAATACTAAGACCAACATTATAGTTGATGATCTTAGGAATGATCAAAAATGATGGTTGAAATAATTACAGTTGAAATATTGATTCACACGCCTGTTGTTGATTTGATTAAGACTGTGGGTTGACAACTATAGAAATTGGTACACGGATGAGAAATTCGTACGCACTCAACGATGAAGTGGGGAATTGATTAATTTTGGGAATAGCAGCAGAAGAATCGATGGCTTTTGTTACCGGAATCGACGATGTGACAGACGGTCGGTCCTGAAACAAGTGAGCCACGTGGCCTGCGGCTCAGCGAAATAAGGGTGCAGAACCCAATTTTATTATACAGAAAACAAGTAAACACACTATACATTTTAAGTCCATTTCTGGAACGCCGAAAGCAAAAAGAAGGAAAGAATAAAATAAAAAAGAGAGAATTGTAAGGAAGACCAAGTTTCTGCCTGAAGCTCGGCGCAGACAGCGGCTGTATATGGAATGTAATCTGGTATTGTTTCATATCAACAAGCATCTTGATGAGTAACACACGTTTGCAGAACGGTAAATTGCGTTGCTTCTCTGTGGAAAAAGGAGACGAAGGAAACGAAATGTAAATGCAGAAAGTTGCAATTGACCAGGAGTCATAAAATAATCATGGCACCGAGCGAGTTCTGTAGTGAAATGCCAGATTATACGGGGCAGTTGGACCCGCACGTTTTCCCGAGGTCGATCCAAACGAAGACCTTCGACGAAGAGCAGAACCACAAACCGTATATCTATCCCCATCGTCACACCTCCCCGCACGCATTAACCACAAAACTTCCAGAGAACGCTGTAAATAATATAACATTTTTGATGTGAGATAGCTGGGGAACCCATTGCCGGCATAAATAAAACATTTCCTAAAGCCGATGCTGAATAATGTACAATTTACATCTCTTACGTGTTACAGGACTTCTCATCCTCCACCCATCCACCCATGTTTCCAACTTACTCACAATTCAAAGAGACCGTAATTAATTGATGCACACTGTACCATAATTTATTACAAACAAACTTGTCGTTTCGTTGCTGCGGAAATACAACAGATTGTCCATTCATTTTTCGTTTATGAATTATTAAAGTAATTAAAATATTTGTTGCTTTTCAACCCTTATTCATTAATAAATCATCTAATCATATTTATATTAAATAAAAATTTTAATATAATAATAAAAACTTTATTAGTAATGGTTTTATGATTTAGTTTTTATTTTGTAAAACTTTATTATTATTTCATAAATAAATAAGAAATACAAATATTTATCAATCTTTCTCAAATTTTCATTACTCCATTATTTATAATAAAGTTACATAGTTAGTAAATGTTTACTATTACTAGCAGTATCGTAGTAATGATACATGCGGGCCCATGGGCCAAGAATCTAGAATGCAAAGAATAAGTTGTTTTTTTTAGTGATAGACACTAGAAAAGTATTGAGGCCCCAAATTAAAATTTGATAGGGCCCTCGAAGTAAATTTGTCTGAGTCTTCTAGTAAATAAATGAATTTCCACATTTGATTGAAAATGTATCAAACTCGAGCATCTAAATGAATAATTTTAATAGTAGATGTGCACAATATACCAAAATTATCATGAATTCAATCCGTGTTTAATTCAAATTCGTGAATTACAATATCAACTTTTTACAAAATTAAGGTAAATCTTAATAATTTTACTACTCAATTATAACAAATGTATAGAACTTAAGTATAATTCAGTATACATTTCCTAGAAACTACATACTTAACTATAAGTATATGCCTTTAATACAATAAATAACATTCAAATAATTATAAGCTAATTGACAGTTTCTTATATGAAGATTTAAGATGATCCATTATTTCCACGCAATTATATGTTACCGCATTCATTAATTAGTTGCAAAAGTGTTATATCCACTTTTGTAAATTACCTAACCTCAGATCTAATGACCTCGCTCGCAAAGTCAGCTCGAATTTAATTAAATGCTTTCGCATCCAAGCCAACTTTTTAATACGCACTGACGTCGGGTCGGATCAAAATATTAAAACTTTCGAGAATATTTTTTTTAGATTCGCATTAGAGCGAAATTTCCAACAACGTATTTGTTGAAATATCGATTTTATTACACACATTAATATATGGTTATATTCATTTTGTTACTGATTAGTTGATAAAATTACAATGAAATTATTAGAGATTAATCTATATAATTAGTAGCAGTAATTATAAAGTAACAGAAATACTGCAATTTCTTATATAGAAGACGCACAATTACAAGAAAAACCAACGTTAATAAAACCAATAATAGAAATAAAAATATAGAAAAAAAAAGAAAGAAGACAATAATTCATATTCAAGGAATGCAGTGATTTAAAATCTTTAGAAAATAAATAAGAAATTGTTTATGATGACGGGTAATATATAACTCAAAGCTTCTGAAGTAACGAAATACAAGCTTACAAAGAACACAAAAAAAATATAGAGCGTATCGTAAAATATTGCTTATTATATTATGCAAATGATATTTTGTCATCTTCTTATTTTATTAATTTTAAAGACGCGTAGCTCGGAACGTTCCTCCCCATAACTTAAAGGAATAAAACAAGGGCGAGAAATACAACAAAAAAAAACAGGACACACATAAATCACGATAACGACGTTAATGATTAGTGACTCAATTTTGAAAATCCGAATTTATATGGTGGGAATTATTTACAGCCACCGACGTGCGTAGATTTCCGTCGATCTGAACCAAACACATACACGCATTTATGTGTATATACACACACATATATGTATGTGAGTATACATGTATGTATGTATACACCCATACATGTATACACATTGAGAGGGAGAGTTTGTTTGCTGGTCGTAAATATGAGATATAATGCGGCATTATAACAATAACCATACATTATCGATTGAGTTGGATTTCCGGAAAGGTTGGCGCGTGCGATAGATACCCCTAGTTGATTGATGGTAGATTTCGTAGCTGGTCCAGATTTATACCATCGATAATTACGCATAAACACATCGAAAACAACGATCCGTTCCGTGGTATTAGTGCGCGTTGCGATTATAGCCGTTCGCCCTTTTTTTTTCCTCGTTGCATAATTTAGTGCGATGGAAGGAAGTGTGTCATTTAGGGATATGATTGACTACATTTTACTTTAAATAGCGACCACGAAATTGCTGGTCTGGGAAGGTTTGCTTCGATCTGCTCGCGTTTACCGTGCAAAGTTTTTCATTTATTTAAATTACAGTAAAGTTCCTTTAGACTTTACGTAGTTTATGTTTGCGTTTCTTTCTTCTGAAAGCAATTGCTTAAATGAAAACGATGCGACGTAGTCGAGGAATTAATTTAAATGTAGATGGAATGAGAAATTTGTTAGAAACCATATCACGATCAAATTGTAGTCATTCATATCTTTACTTTAATTTGTAAGCTTTTGGAAAATATAGAGAAAATAGATTTTTCGTTACTTTTTTCTAAAATACAATTTACTTCAGATCATGTTATATAATGGTATTAAAAAAAATAAAAAAAAATATGAAAATTCAGCAATATCTCGTATAGTATTCGAAACCGGACTAATTAAGTGCTTTAAACCTTCATACAACTAAACAACAAAAAGAGAATTGATTATATAGAAATAAAAAATTACGTACAAATCCGCACTATGCGAGGTTTTATGAAAGTGATGATGGCAAAAATATTATAAAATCGTCATTTTATCAAGTTTTATTATTACTTAATTTACAAAAGAAATGTTGAAATTTATTGAAAATAAGGCGGCGCAAAATTTTAGAGATTTTAGGACAACAAATCGGTAGACTACAACATAAATGTTGATAATTTTATAATACGATCATAAAATTATCATTTGTAAGTTAAATGTCAATAAAACTTAATTTTCAAGAGAAATTTTGACACAAAGAAACACATTTTATGTCTATATGGTTTATACCTGTGTTTCTCAACGGTAGCGGTTCGCAAAAATTTCCTAACGTTTTAAATACTTTAGGTCAAGTATTTCGCAAGAAAAGTAATTTATTTATTTTTATTGTGTGCTTTTATTAGAAGAAATTTCGGTAAATTTAAGAAATGCAGTGTTGAAAGCAAGAAATATTGAAAGTTATTAAATATAAGGTTAATACAAATCTACATCTCCGATAATTGAGTACTATTCTACAGAAAGCTTATTTATGAGAGTGATGATGTCAAAAATATTATAAAATCGTTATTTGTAAATAAAGTAATAATAAAACTTAAGTTACAAAAGAAGTGTTGAAATTTATTGACAATAAGGCGTAGTTTTATGAAGTTTTATAAGTTTGCAAATTATCTTTGTGGCGGCGCAAAATTTTAGAGATTTTATGATAACAAATCGGTAGACTACAACATAAATGTTGATAATTTTATAAAACGATCATAAAATTATCATTTGTAAGTTAAATGTCAATAAAACTTAATTTTCAAGAGAAATGTTGACACAAAGAAACACATTTTATATTTATATGGTTTATACCTTGTGTTTCTCAACGGTAGCGGTCCGCAAAAATTTTGTAAAGGTTTAAATACATTAGGTCTAATATTTCACAAGAAAAGAAATTTATTTATTTTTATTACGTGTTTTTATTGCAAGTATTTTGGTAACTTTTCGGAAATACCGAGTAAAAAGACTCAATAGTCTTTGTAAGGTTACTTTACTACAAATAAATACAAAATTAATGCTAATGGCCCTAATTACTAATATCTTAATCTATTATAACTAATTTTTGAACTAGTATTAATTATTAAGTATTAAATTGAAGATTATCTTGTATTTCCAGTAATAATTTTATGTTGAGAATGATATAATAATTGAACTGACCTACGCTACAATTATTGCATGAATCAATTATCTCGATTGGAAGAAAAAAAATTAGGTAATTCCTTCAAGAGGAAATAATTATAAAAATAATTATTGAATGACTATTTTATAGCAATATTTATAAATTTGATGCATAAGTTTCGTAAATTGAGACTACAGAATTTGTATATAATTATTATCATCAATTAATAGCAAAATTTAAAATAAAAACATGTATGGTTAATGGATTATTGAAAATAATTGATTATTATCATTTATAAGTTAATGGATTTTATTTTTTTCGAAGCATTAAATGTATGAACAACTACTTTGTGGTAAAATCAATTTCTTAAGTTATTTTGTGATTTACATATATATATATATATTAATTATTTTTGAAAAAAAAAATATTTTCTGGAAAATAATTGAAAAATATCTATTACACTCATACCCCTTTATATTTAGAGATATTTTACTGTAAGGAACAATATTTTATTTTTTTTTGTCTATTGTGTGCTAGATTTTAATAAAAAATGAATATTCATTGGAAAATGTTAAATCTGTATTCTTAAAGAGACTTCAGATTTTTCTCGGGAAATAAATTAAATATTTCCCGAACAAAAATAATCTGTGAAGTGATCCATAATAAAATCTGTTGAATTTAAAATTACGAATGATATTCAGGAAACTTTAAAGAAATATTTCCATTTATCTTCATATAAGACACCTGCCCAACTGTAAGACTTAATGGACAAGATCTGCCCAAAGCAACAAAAGTCAAATATCTAGGCATGCACATAGACAGAAGACTCACCTGGAAAGATCACATTCAGGCTAAGAGGGAGCAATTAGAAATAAAGTTTAGAAAACTCTACTGGCTTCTATGGAAAATAAATTACTTATAGACAAAGTAATGGTATCCAATTGTGGGATGCGGCCAGTAAATCTGACATACAAATCATACAAAGGTTCCAATCAAAATGCCTAAGAAAGATTATTAGATAGACTAGAGTCACATACTAATGTTCTGGATATTGGCCTACTCGACAACAGTGAAACCAAAAATAAGCTGAAGCATTGCAAACCAATAGATTTAGTATATAGATTTAAGTAATTATTAATGTTCATATCATCACAATGGCAAAGATTATTCAATTAATGTAAATCGCGACCTTAAATTTACTCAATGTTCATATAGATGAACAGATTGTGAATAAAATTATATGACATAATAAAAAAAAATATCTTCATATACGTAAGTTAGATAATAATTATTATTTAAGGATGATGTAAGTTCTCTCTTTTTCGCGGGAACAACTTATTTTGATAAAAATCTCGATAATTGAAAGAGCCGCTTTGCACGATAAGACTACAGATTTATAGTATCCGAGGTGGAGGAAACTGAAAGAAATCAGTAATATTGGATAATGTGTGTGTGTGGTGTTGGAGTTGTGACGGTAGCGCCGACACTTCGCAAACGCCATTCCATCTGCTTCTGCGGTTCTTCTCTTCTCTCTTTTCGTCGGTTTATTACGGACACCGAGCACGTTCCACCGTAATGAGGCCAATTTGACCTCTAATAATGATACCTAATTAATATGTTTCCTGCAATTTATTGTGTGTTTAAGGCTCGTCTATTTAACGGAGAGCGTCCCTAAATGGTATCCACTAATGGGAATATTTTAGAAGAGATTCGACAAAAATAATGCCGTGCTTTCAGCTTCATTACACCGGGGAAAACGGGATATTCATTTCAGGTTTTAAAATTCTATCGTCCGATGCAGAGATGTAAATCGCAATAACAACCCTTCCGGGTGTCTCATTTAATACAATTAGCCGCTCTCATCCGAACGGTCCTTTTCCCTGCAAAATCAATACTCGAATAATATACCTGTTACAGCGATGGATAAAGGATATTTCATATTAAATTCCATTATAAAATATTGTATGTACAGAAATAAAATCGCTGTGAAAACATATGTCCGTGCGACTGTAACATATATGTTTTCATTTCATTTCGCTTTGCATATATATTTTAAATTTACAATGGAATTGAAAGAAACAATTATATTACGCTATTTAATCAAATTGTTTCTGCTCTGATTTCCAATATGATGCATATTGTATTAATTAATATTTCATTTAGAATATATTTTCATTTAACGATCAATGCAATTATTACTTGTTCATATATTTATATTTTACATTTTGATAATTAACTAAACCATTGACAAAATATTGAATCTATAGAGCTAAAAGAGAAGTATTGAAATTTATTGACAATAAGACTTAGTTTTATAATAGGTTTGCAAACTAAAACGTTTGCAAAATTTTAGAGATTTTACGACAACAAATCCGTAGACTGCAATATAAATGTTGATAATTTTATAATACGATCATAAAATTATCATTTGTAAGTTAAATGTTAATAAAACTTAATTTTCTTGAGAAATCTGAACACAAAGAAATACATTTTATGTTTATATGGTTTATACCTGTGTTTCTCAACGGTAGCGGTACGAAAAAATTTCCTAACGGTTTATTATATATTACGCTATTTAATCAAATTATTTCCAATATGATGCATATTTTATTAATCAATGCAATTATTACATGTTCATATATTTATATTTTTCATTTTGGTAATTAACTAAACAAATTATAAAAATATTAAATCTATAGAGCTAAAATTAAAAAATATTATTTTTTGATGCAATTCTATCTTTCTTGTTATATAAATAAAGTACTGAAATCAACACAACTTCATATTCGAAATTTTGTATAATATATACAGGAAATTAAAAGTACATTAGAATTAATAAGTGTTCTATAAATTATATAATTTATATAAAACCACTTTTTAACATTTAATTTTTCTTAAATATTTTCTAATGATTTGTGAAGTTATCTCGAAAAGAAAAATTATCAGATTATATTTGTATAAAATCTAAAATAGTACAAATTATGCATCAAAATCATTTAATTATTATGCAGATAATTAAATAAAAGTTCTCTAAGATTTTTCATATTTATTTATTATATATATATTTTTATGTTAATTAACAAATTATAAAAATATTAAATGTCTAGAGCTAAAACGTAAAAAATAAATATATTATTTTTGTTGCAATTCTATGCTTCTTGTTATATAAATAAAATACTGAAATCAACACAACTTCATATTCGAGTTACTTGAAATTTTGTTTAATATATACAGAAAATTAAAAATTAGAATTAATGAATGAAAAACGTAATTTTTATTAAACATATTCTAAAAGTTATTTCGAAAATATTGTCTGCTTATATTTGTATAAAACATAAAATACTACAAATTATACATCTTCAACAAACCCATCAAAATCTTATAATTCTACAGATAATTGAATAAAAGTTCCCAAAGTATTTTTCAATTTTCATGGAAAATTTTATTTTCATACTAAACCTTTTAATAAACACAGAAATCAACAAAATAATCAAATAAACCGACACAAAAATAATACTGATAATTCTGCTATAAAATAATAAAAAAAAGTTCTAATTCTCTCGATCTTGGCTTTATGCAATGAACGATTAATAACAATTTCTAAATACATTTCAGACTGTCTTCATTCCTGTTGTTTTATATTAAGTTTATTAGAATTCATAATATTTTGTTTGTTTTGCAATTATTGCATTTGCTAAAGAGAGTTTTCATAAATATTCACTATTACAAGAACTCCAAAACTTCATAAATCCACAAATTTCCACAAAAAACTTTCTTATTTTTTATTGGGTAGGTAATAAAACATTAATTTCAGGTTTTCACGGAACACAAAACTATGTTTTGCGGTGCTGTTAATATTCCTAATAATCCCGGAATGTAAAACGTGAATTGCGTGGAGTTAGGATTATAAAAAGCAGCTAAATTCCTGGGATTTTCTGCAGCCTTTCGTATTTAATTGTTACGATTGATATTTTAAATATGCATTTTTTGTAATTATAAATTAATATTTATGTCAAATTTTGTATAAGTTAATGTAAAAGTAATTAATAAATAGAGTGAAAATAGAGAAAATGAAAGTAAGATACACATAATTTTAACCATAAATAACATGGATTATGGCAAAACATAAATATTTATTTCATAATTTTACTTCTTACATCTAGTTTTGAAAAACTATATATATATCGAGTAAAATATATATCGACTACAAAAACTATATTCAGGCAATATGAAAGTTAAACAAATGAATGTATAGTTAGTAAGAACTAATGAGAGATTTTAGACATAATATTTGAAGAATTTAAGAAACTATACCAAAAATATAATTTTATCCATAAATTATTAATTTAACTGAATACTTTAAAGTATCGTGTTTAGTCAACAAACTCAATTACAAAATAAAAACTCAATTCAATAATAGAATTATGAATCAGAAATTAATTTAAGAAAAGTTTATTGTAACTAAAACATTAATATTTTTAATAAATATGTTTGTTTTAAATACAATAAAATAATTAATTTTATTTGGTTCAGCTTCATTTGTAATGAAATTATGTTAAGTTAATTAATTAAATTATGTCAGTTATTTAATTTACAACATATTGATTTTGGGTGAAAACACTGCAGCCCTTTGTAATTATAATGCATGTATTATTTTTTTTAAATTCATAAAATAATTTGCAGCTATTATTTATTTTGTAAAGGTTAATTAATAGAATTAAATTTCACGGAAATAATTCACAGTAAATGTCATTGAATTCACAATTTGCGTTTAACATTGCAATAAAATATAGTTTCATTTCTCTCAGTTAATTAAAAAGTAATATTGAATTACCATTACGAAATCGGTTTGTAATTTTCAGTTTTTTATTCATGTCATGTGCGTCTCGATCCTCGAACAACATAACATATGTGACTTGTATTCCACGAAGATGGTTCTTTTCATTTTTACAAAGAAATATCCTTTAAATATAACCGCGGTGCTTAAGTTCTATTTAAGTGTTTCAAACAAAATTCTTTGATCTTTCGCTATTTGTTCACATGCACCGCATATTTTTCTTCATCTCATGTTATCGAATTACCGTGAAACAATACAGTGTAGTTGTAGCATTTACATTTTGTTTTTTGGAAGCAAATCTCTTGAAATTCCCTACAATACAAATATTGATATTAGATTAAATGTTTTCTTTAATCCGCCCAAAAAAATCCAGACGATGTTCTTAACCGGCGTTTAATGCTTTAATGCGTTTAACGTTAAATTAATAGTTTCCATTCCATTTGCGAAATTAACGGCCTAATTAGGTTTGCTAACCATCGCGAAATGGATGAAGTAATAATAGAATCAGACCTAAAACCTAATATAATAATGTCTCTGTGTTTAAGTATTTTTTATATTTATGTCTTGAAAATGTATACAGCAACACATCCTATAGTTTGGCTGCAATCAGTAAGGATTTACTATAGTACGGTTTGAAAATATATATACAATCTAAATCTGAAAATTAAATAAACTGAATTACAATGATGATCAAAATAAAAAACAATTCTAAAAAAAATAGTACACGATGTTTTGTTGTTGTTTCGTGCTGTATATGAACGGAATTACGTATGAAAATTATTTGCAACAAATACTTCTGTGTGCGAGTAGAAAAACACCTGGAATTGATCGGTCATCAATTTGTCTGTGACCCCCACTTTGAGAAAAAGTGGTACAAGAAATAAATTTACGTTTTCCTTAAATTTCAATTTTTATAATATAAAAGGATTCTGAAATTTTTAATTTTTGCATTAGTTTGTAATTTTATTGCACCAATAAAATTATGCGCAAAAAAAAGCAGGTAGAATAATAGAAGAAGGGGTAGGGGGATGAAAAGTATATAATAAGTCTGCATCAGCCATTTCGACATCATTATTCGAAGTGCTGTTGAACAAGTACAATATTACAAAATGAAAGTTAGCAAAAACAAAATCATAACAGAGAGAGACGCTATAGGTGAACATAATAGGCGCCTGAGAATAAGAAATGCTAACAAAAAAAGAAAACACATGAAATTAAAAGATCTAAAAGAAGGAAAACTATATTTGAAGATAAAGAGAAAGCGATACAACAAAAAACACACATTACTAGAGAAAAAAGAATTAAAAATTGAAAATAAATGCTGCAAGGAGATGGATAAAAAGGATGAAAGTAAAAAAATGAGGGCTTTGACAAAGCAAAAACTAAAAAACAAGAAATTAACGTTTCTGAATAAAATGCTAATTAAAAATGTATATACGTCGCTGAAACCTCAAAAAGCATCATAATCCGTCGCCTTTGTAATACTAGGCCCACTCGTCCACATATACCTCCTGAAATAGACAGGAATAGCCTGATTGGACTGTAGTTAGTAAGTTAACTTAACTTATGTATTTTTATATATAACTGAATGTACATTTAATAAATAAATAGATATAGAATAATTCATTTTCTTCAATTTTACATTTCCACAATTTATTTTGAATTATACATCCTGCATCTACCCTTTTGCAATATTCCAATGTCCCTAATTTATTCCTCATTATTGTAAGTCGCATTTTTTTTCCTCATGCACTCAGATTTAATTACATACATTTTATTGTAACATAGTAAATTATACTTCTTGAGCCAAAATATAACATATCACTAAATAAGTTTCCGGTCTAACTCAGAAGATATATTTTTTTAATTCGAATTTATTCATCAATATGTCCTCCTTCAAGAGTGATATATTCATAAACCTTAGTTTTGGCAATCACTTCTTCATTTGAGTCAAATTTCATTTGCAGGAGCATCTTTTTGATCCATGTTTCATCTATTGTCACATACATTTCCAAGAAATTATTTTTATTTCGCGTAAACAGCTCCAAACTGTGTCAGAACGGAGACTTATTGAGTGATGTTAGAGAGCGATAACAAAATACGGACTGATCGAAGCTTCAGTGTGTTATAATGGTTAATTTCATTTTAGAAACAATTGAAGATGATTAGTTTTAGTACCATGATTTAAAAAAAACGTGAAAGGATTCTCCAAAAAAAATGCGGACGATGCCTTTAATCTGCGCATAGATTTAATACGATTAACGTTAAGTTAATAGTTTCCATTCCATTAAAACGACCAACATTTGAAAATTAAATAAACTAAATTACAATGGTGACCAAAATACAAAAATATTCTAAAAAATTGGTACACAATTTTTTTGTCTACATAAATGATTGTTTTTATGTTGTTTAAAATCCTCGATTAATGCGGTATACTAAAGGAACCGATTACGTACGATACTTATTTGAAACAAATTTAGTTTTTCGCTTTTTCGCAGTAATAAAGCAACGTTACTCAAACTTTTTGCACTTAATAAAATTTCTGCGACCCCCAAAGTGTATGTGAAGAGAAACATCCCCAATTTATCGGTCATCAATTTGTCTGCGACCCCCACTTTGAGAATCAGTGGGACAAGAAATACATTTACGTTTTCATTAAATTTCAATTTTTATAAACATGATAATAAAATGTAAGGTGTAGCAGGTATACAAATTTGGTAATAATATAAAAGGATTCTGAAATTTTTAATTTTAATTTTCTATTGCATTACAATTCATTGTTAATCACAATAGACGTTTGAGAATAAAAGATAAAAATGATAACAAAAAAAGAAAACCCATGAAATTAAAGGATCTAATAGAAGGAAAACTGAAGATAAAGAGAAAGAGATATAACAAAAAACACACATTACTAGAGAAAAAAGAATTAAAACTTGAAAATAAATGCTGCAAGGAGATGGATAAAAAGGATCAAAGTAATCAAATTATGGCTTTGACAAAGCAAAAACTTAAAAATAAGAAATTAACATTTCTCAATAAAGCATTAATTAAAAATGTGTATACGTCGCTGAAACTTCAAAACTATCATAATCCGTCGCCTTTGTAATACTAGGCCCACTCGTCCACATATTCCTCCTGTATTAGAGACAGGAATATCCTGATTGGACTGTAGTTAGTAGTGTTGTTAGTAAGTTAACTTAACTTATGTAATTTTGTATATAACTAAATGTACTTTTACATTTAATAAATAAATAGATATAGAATAATTCATTTTCTTCAATTTTACATTTCCACAATTTATTTTGAATTATACATCCTGCATCTACCCTTTTGCAATATTCCAATGTCCCTAATTTATTCCTCATTACTCTAAGTCGCATTTTTTTCCTCACGCACTTATATTTAATTACATATATTTTATTGTAACATAGTAAATTATACTTCTCAAGCCAAAATATAACATATCACTAAATAAGTTTCCGGTCTAACTCAGAAGATATATTTTTTAATTCGACTTTATTCATCAATATGTCCTCCTTCAAGAGTAATATATTCATCGACCTCAATTTTGGCAATCACTTCTTCATTTGAGTCAAATTTCATTTGCAGGAGCATCTTTTTTTATCCATGTTTCATCCATTGTCACATACATGTCCAAAAAATTATTTGTATTTCGCGTAAACAGCTCCAATCAATTGTGTCAGAACGGAGACTTATTGAGTGATGTTAGAGAGCGATAAGAAAATACGGACTGATCGAAGCTTCAGTGTGTTATATTGGTTAATTTCATTTTAGAAACAATTGAAAATGATTAGTTTAAGTACCATGATTTAAAAAAAACGTGAAAGGATTCGCCAAAAAAAAATCCGGACGATGCCTTTAATCTGCGCATAGATTTAATACGATTAACGTTAAATTAATAGTTTATTTTCCATTAAAACGACCAAAATTTGAAAACTAAATAAACTAAATTACAATGGTGACCAAAATACAAAAATATTCTAAAAAATTAGTACACAATTTTTTTTGTCTACATAAATTATTCTTTTTATGTTGTTTAAAATCCTCGATTAATGCGGTATATTAAAGGAACCGATTACGTACGATTCTTATTTGAACAAATTTTGTTTATCGTTTTTTCGCAGTAACAAAGCAGCGTTTCTTAAACTTATTGCACTTAATAAAATTTCTGCGACCCCCAAAGTGTATGTGAAGAAAAACATACCGAATTCATCGGACATAAATTTTTCTGCGACCCCCACTTAGAGAATCATTCGTATGAAAGACTTTGTAAAATATATAATGTTTAAATTGAACAATATCCTTACATAATATACAGAATTTTTTTTTACATACAAAAAATTAATTTACGTTTTCATTACATTTCAATTTTCTTAAACATGACAATATTTAAATATAAAGTACAGCAGGTATACAAATTTCGTAATAATATAAAAGGATTCTGAAATTTTTAATTTTTATTATCTATTGCATTAGTTTGTAATTTTATTTCACCAATAAAATTATGCGCAAAAAAGCAGTTAGAATAATAGAAGAGGGCTAGGGGGATGAAATGTATATAATAAGTCTGAATCAGCCATTTGGACATCATTATTCAAAGAGCTGTTGGAAAAGTGCAATATTACAAAATGAAAGTTAGCAACAAAAAAATCGCAACAGTGAGAGATGCTATTGCTAATCATAATAGACGTTTGAGAATAAAAAATAAAAATGATAACAAAAAAAGAAAACCCATGAAATTAAAGGATCTAATAGACGGAAAACTATATTTGAAGATAAAGAGAAAGCGATATAACAAAAAACACACATTACTAGAGAAAAAGAATTAAAACTTGAAAATAAATGCTGCAAGGAGATGGATAAAAAGGATCAAAGTAAGAAAATTATGGCTTTGACAAACCAAAAACTTAAAAATAAAAAATTAACGTTTCTGAATAAAGCTTTAATTAAAAATGTGTATACGTCGCTGAAACTTCAAAACCATCATAATCCGTCGCCTTTGTAATACTAGGCCCACTCGTCCACATATTCCTCCTGTATTAGAGACAGGAATAGCCTGATTGGACTGTAGTTAGTAGTGTTGTTAGTAAGTTAACTTAACTTATGTATTTTTGTATATAACTGAATGTACATTTAATAAATAAATAGATATAGAATAATTCATTTTCTTCAATTTTACATTTCCACAATTTATTTTGAATTATACATCCTGCATCTACCCTTTTGCAATATTCCAATGTCCCTAATTTATTCCATTATTCCAAGTCGCATTTTTATATATTTAATTACATACATTTTATTGTAACATAGTAAATTATACTTCTCGAGCCAAAATATAACATATCACTAAATAAGTTTCCGGTCTAACTCAGAAGATATATTTTTTTAATTCGACTTTATTCATCAATATGTCCTCCTTCAAGAGTAGATATATTCATAAACCTTAGTTTTGGCAATCACTTCTTCATTTGAGTCAAATTTCATTTGCAGGAGCATCTTTTTGATCCATGTTTCATCCATGACATTTCCAAGAAATTATTTTTATTTCGCGTAAACAGCTCCAAACAACTGTGTCAGAACGGAGACTTATTGAGTGATGTTAGAGAGCGATAACAAAATACGGACTGATCGAAGCTTCAGTGTATTAATGGTTAATTTCATTTTAGAAACAATTGAAATGATTAGTTTAGTACCATGATTTAAAAAAAACGTGAAAGGATTCGCCAAAAAAAATCGCGGACGATGCCTTTAATCTGCGCATAGATTTAATACGATTAACGTTAAATTAATAGTTTATTTCCATTAAAACGACCAAAATTTGAAAACTAAATAAACTAAATTACAGATGAGTGACCAAAATACAAAAATATTCTAAAAAATTGGTACACAATTTTTTTGTCTACATAAATTATTCGTTTTTATGTTGTTTAAAATCCTCGATTAATGCGGTATATTAAAGGAACCGATTACGTACGATCTTATTTGAACAAATTTGTTTATTCGTTTTTTCGCAGTAAAAAGCAGCGTTCTCAAACTTTTGCACTTAATAAAATTTCTGCGACCCCCAAAGTGTATGTGAAGAAGAAACATCCCCAATTGATCGGTCATACAATTTTCTGCGACCCCCACTTATGAGAATCAGTGGTACAAGAATTACATTTACGTTTCCATTA